>NC_047573.1:36023575-36324130 GCF_011004845.1 Esox lucius | reverse complement strand
AGTTTTTCCTCCATCTTAGCTTCTTTAATGGTATGTTGCAACCTAGGTTGGAACTAAAAACTTCCAGGAAATGTGTTCTATCCAGTTCAAAAAAATAATGAAACCACGCAAAGGCCGCCTTTATTTGGCGAGTTTCCAGACCTCGAAGGAGGCCAGACGAGATTGGAGGTGTGGCCTTGCGAGACTAGTTGGGTCCTAACAGGTCCGGTATTAGGCGGAAGTGGCCGACAAATTGGGACAACCCAACCATTGGGGAGAGGGGGCCCAAAAGGCTAGAGCTGGCAACGGTGTCCTAAATATTACCAACTGGACTTTAGCTGACAGAGTAGCCAACTAATGTTATCACCCACTACACACTCAAAATGAATGAGCAGTGAATTGCTTATGAACCAAGTCCAGGTAAACTACATCAACTAAAACAAGCATCTTTGTAATGGGTGCAATAGATTCAACCACTTAAGGGTTGGATTAGGTTAGGAAAATAAAAATAATTAATGACTTTTTATAATAAAACAAAGCAGTCAATATGTGAATGGAGAACCGAAGATATTAAAACAAACTTTGTGCAGCAAAGCTTTCTGGAAAATGTATATTAAATTAAACATATAAAAATTTATATTAAATTAAACTGAAATATTTAGGCTTTTCACTCTCGACTTGATCCAAATAAAATATACCTAACATAACATAATAATATGTAAATAACAGTTTTCATTCACAATAGCAATTAAAAACTCTTGCTGTGTGCATAGCATAGCCTGAATGCTAACCTGAAAGGTCATAACAATCTTGTTTACCTGGTAAATAACATGGGCGGTCAAACAAGTGCAGGTGCTGCCGATTGCAGAACGGTTTTGATGCCACTGTAAGATGTTGCCTCCCAAAAATGTATTTTTATTCTTTAATCGGTTAATAAAGCTGGAAAGACAGGACCAGCTGGAAAGACAGGACCAGACGTCTTACAGAACCAGACTTCTTATGTCACCACTTATTACACGAGCCATCGTCTTTAGACCTTAGTAGCTGCAGGGAGTTTCTGTCTGTAAATTGTCCCACTTAACCTCGGCAGGTGAAGTGCGACAAATGGCATTTCTACCCAGTAACACAACAAAAATATGTATCGCTCAAGCTAATCACGCAACAAATCTTGTTCATCTAAATAAACTTATTGCAGTGTAAACATGCTCCTACTGAATGCGCCCACCAGTCAACTTTGTTTTAGAGGCCTCGTCACCACTAATGAGGTTCCATGACTAAGGAAATTAGTGTGTTTGTCAGCAGTGAGCCAGAGTTCCCAAGGGACTATACTCATATAGCTGTTGCCATTTAAAATGATCCACCCTTGTTCAGGGAACAAGGGAGGGTTAATTGACAGGATTGTTAGAAAGACTTAATGAAACACCTTCTTGGAATAACATACTTAAGCAGGGCTCAATCTATAAGGTTCCCTTGTTTAAATAATACATCATAGTTAGCAGCAGCAAGAGTTGAATCCCCTAAAACCATGTCACAATTAAGCATAGATCCTGATACTGCATATGGTAACACAATTACATATCAACTATACACGGTGAGCATTGACCGCTGAGAAATAAAAGAAAAAATATAATTACAGAAAACTGAGACTTCACTCTCATCAATATGGAAAACTAAATGCTTTCAAAATTGTGTATTTAGACATTAGAGGAGACATAAGAGGACAGAGAACCCAAAGCAAAACAGTACAGTTGAAGGGCATACAATTATTACAGGAATCATAGTGGTACACTAATCGTTTGACAAATTCATGGTTTTATGCATCTCAGTACTAAGACATATTGATTTAGGTGACAAGGTAGAATATGCGTCTCGCAGCAAGTGTAAACAACTGTAGATTACCTTGATTCAAAAAATTTCTCAACACATAATTTTTTATATCTCTAAATCAATGTTTTCCAAATCCTGATAGTTATACCTTGCATAACTCATGTTAGGGAGATCCACCTCTGGCCACGGCTTAGTCAAACAGAAAATATTTGCTGCCACATAAACAGTGCACCAGAGGGGAGAGCATTCCTGGGCCAACAACACTGATTGATCTTACAGGAAATCAGGGTGGTTGGCATAGCACAATTAATCAGTAGGTCGTAATAAGATAAGGCAGACCAGCCCGTCACCCACAGGTCCACCCTTAAGCCAATTTGTGCAGTTATCGGTGTAACCCAGGGGCACACTGTCTGGGGCACCAAGGATTTGGCCAAAGTGAGGCTATGACTTAGACCAGATCCTCACTTTGTGATTAAATATGATACACATACATATTATAAAGATAAAACGGTCAGCACTAAAAATATTACACTACACAGTAAAATGAGGCATAAGGGTTATGCCACATTCAGTAAAGCACCAACTGTAACAAGCTAATGTTGTTTCGTATATTACCTCAACATATTATTTATTAGGCCTCTACATAGGCTCTGACAAAGGCTTCACTGATCCTTATGAGACTTGTTGTTGAAAGGTTGACTGATAAGATTAAATGGAGAACAAAAGGAAAAGTGACAAACTTACTTCTCGGCGTCTCGAGGCCCAACAAGTCTGCTTGATCTTCCACACCACTGCAGCCACCAGCAAGAGAGACAAGAAGCAGCTGTAGGAAGAAGTGCAAGATGTCGATCAGTAGGGAAATTGTTAAAGCTAAACTTACCTGAAAACTAGTGGATCAAGCATCTGAGCTTTTTCTCCCTATTGTATTGCAATGCCAGAAGTGGGCTCAATGACTCCCAGCGAACAGAGAAAGAATCCACGTGACAATAACCCGCTAGAGATGTGTGTGCTTAACAGCAGTTAACAGCAACCATTAACAATGGTCTGCAGTGATACAACAGGTATCATTTGGGACAGATGTAAATAGACCAGTAGGAAATCATTCCAGAACTGACCAGACAAAAACGTCCATTCTATACGACAGCAGCTAAAATTAGCCTAGCTTTATGTTGGCCTGTAGTGATTTTACGCCCCACCTACCTAAACTAGAGATTTGTTTGAAGGTTTTCTCTGATAAGGATCCTCCCCAGAATAATTGTACAGCTACCATTTTTTTATTAGATCATACAATCCAAAATGTTCACCCAGAATTAGTGTTGTTCCCCATGTCTGAGATTTCAAAGATTAGTCTAACCTAATAGCTACATTAGAGTCATCAAGTGTTCAGTGGGTATTATTGGAACAGTTTAGACAGTCAGTTCAAATTTTGTCCTTCTATCATCCATTTTTTTGTAGTTAATTCTAGGGGAAAAACATATAGCCAACATGTGTGTGTATTAAACATATTATACAAAACCTGTGTATACTTTGTGATGAACATTTGGTACATAGACTACCATAATAAACCACATTTGTTTTGACCCGTACATTCCTGAACTGAACATTGGACATGCTAAAGCAATGTAAGCTCTTCAGAATTAAACTAATATCATCTAAAAGCAAAACATACTGTATCATTACCCAGAGGAAATTATGTATGAATAAGCTTCAGGAATGACACTGACTGATTGAAGGCACTTTAAATATCATTATGATAGCCATTAATGGGGGGATTATATAAACATTACGTCACAAAACATCGTTAAATGTGCAGAATTTGCTACATTAGAGAAAAAGAAGCAAATGTGAAACAAGAATGCCACTGTATGTATTTACTTTGAGTAACTGCATCTAATGGTTTTTCAGCAGCGTTGAATAAGGTTAGACGGTTAAACTCCCCTCATTAAAAAATGTCTGTAGTCATCCACACAGTCTAATTTCCCTTTTCAATTCACAAGACTTGCAAGAGCTATTTTGTTAGACAAATAATGCCATTGACAAAGAACAAAAACAATGACCAGAGTTTTGTTGATAACAGTTGGAAATGCAGGCACTTGGACTTTTTTTCTATCAGTGCCTTTGATGATTGCCAGTTAAGTGGACAAAATGTACTTACTATTATTGGGAATGTGGTTGTCACTTCTAGGTATCTTAATAATAATGCATTAAGTTGCTCTGGTTAAGAGCATCTCATAAACAACCACAGTTTACAAGAAACATGACATAAATGTATTTAGCAAATTTTGATTTAATAAAAATATAATCTTGTTTATTAAATAGTGAAGCAATCAGGTTTTATTGATGAACCAAACAATTACAGTCTACCTTTGCTAGATACAGTATATACAGTGCCTTGCAAAATATTTCAAACCCATTGCCTCATGTTACAAATGGCAAATTGAAATATTATGTTTCTTATTTTATTTTAAAACACTGACACACCATTTTTAATTATTGTATAATGACTTTGGTTTTATGTTGGACATTTTTGTAAAAACAAAAAAACAAATATGTGGCTTATAAGTATCCAGCCTGCACACCATGAGTTATCTGCTGTGTCCGAAATGAACACGCGTTGCTGTGTTTAGAGTGTTTGCTGGATCTTGGTTTCCGGACTCGGCGTGTATTTGGCCCAGCCCTGAGCGCTCCGATATAGTTTTTACTGATTGAGGAGGTGTCGGGCGGGTTGGTGCCATGTGTGTATTTGTTTTGTGTCTGCTTTTTCAGTAAACAAGCGTTTGTGCCGGTGGATGAGCACGGCCCAGTTTCCCGATAGCGTAGTACTTACAATGGTTTAACGATACCCATAGCCTTAAGTGGGACTTTGTTACGACAGACTTAATGCCTGTTTCCCAAATCACCACGTAAATCACTCTTTATAAAGTGCATCATAAGTGCCACGTTACGGCCATTTGGAATGGATGTAGGCCATCTTTGGGGTTTGAAATGGAATAATACCATGAATATGTTTTGAAATATAGCGTATTGCATTTCAATAGAGCTTGCTTCCTTAGCAGAAGCATATAATATCACTGGCAATGTATTCAACTATTACTTATAGGCATCAATATGAAAATGTAAAACTAGAAGTAGTAGAGAAATCTATGGTGGACGAAACTGTTTGCAACCAATGGGGGTGGATATATAAGTGTGTATATATATATGTGTGTATATATATACACACACACACACACACACACACACACACACACACACACACACACACACACACACACACACACACACACACACACACACACACACACACACATATATATATATACACACACACACACACACACACACACACACACACACACACACACACACACACACACACACACACACACATATATATATATATATATATATATATATACACACACACACACACACACACACACACACACACACACACACACACAGGTTTATATGGTTTAGCAGGACATTTTTCAAAAATAGGTGCTTTGGTGGTTTAAGGGGACTATTGATTCTGATGGTCCTAAAGACTAAAGAGAAACATCAAACAACAGTTTTTGTTCGTCGTAACAACAATCTCACTTCAAATTTTCATTAAAAAAATTTGTTTATGTTAAAGTGACAACCTGACATTTCACAGGCTTATGGGGACGGGGCGGGACAAGCAGAACTATGGTTTAATGGGACCTTCCTGGTTTGGCTGGACATTGCCTTACACACAAACACAGACATGTCAGGACCCTGAACAAAGAGCACACTATGGGTTTAGCTGGACGTTGGTTCACACACACACAGACGTGACAGGACCCTGAACAAAGAGGACACTATGGGTTTAGATGGACGTTGGTTCACACAAACACAGACGTGACATGACCCTGAACAAAGAGGACACTATGGGTTTAGCTACACATTGGTTCACACACACACAGACGTGACAGGACCCTGAACAAAGAGGACACTATGGGTTTAGCTGGACGTTGGTTTACACAAACACAGACGTGACAGGACCCTGAACAAAGAGGACACTATGGGTTTAGCTAGACATTGGTTCACACACACACAGACGTGACAGGACCCTGAACAAAGAGGACACTATGGGTTTAGCTGGACGTTGGTTTACACAAACACAGACGTGACAGGACCCTGAACAAAGAGGACACTATGGGTTTAGCTGGACGTTGGTTTACACAAACACAGACGTGACAGGACCCTGAACAAAGAGGACACTATGGGTTTAGCTGGACGTTGGTTTACACAAACACAGACGTGACAGGACCCTGAACAAAAAGGACACTATGGGTTTAGATGGACGTTGGTTCACACAAACACAGACGTGACAGGACCCTGAACAAAGAGGACACTATGGGTTTAGCTGGACGTTGTCTCACACAAACACAGACGTGACTGGACCCTGAACAAAGAGGACACTATGGGTTTAGCTGGACGTTGTCTCACACAAACACAGACGTGACAGGACCCTGAACAAAGAGGACACTATGGGTTTAGCTGGACGTTGGTTCACACCAACACAGACGTGACATGACCCTGAACAAAGAGGACACTATGGGTTTAGATGGACGTTGGTTCACACAAACACAGACGTGACAGGACCCTGAACAAAGAGGACACTATGGGTTTAGCTAGACATTGGTTCACACACACACAGACGTGACAGGACCCTGAACAAAGAGGACACTATGGGTTTAGCTGGACGTTGGTTTACACAAACACAGACGTGACAGGACCCTGAACAAAAAGGACACTATGGGTTTAGATGGACGTTGGTTCACACAAACACAGACGTGACAGGACCCTGAACAAAGAGGACACTATGGGTTTAGCTGGACGTTGTCTCACACAAACACAGACGTGACTGGACCCTGAACAAAGAGGACACTATGGGTTTAGCTGGACGTTGTCTCACACAAACACAGACGTGACAGGACCCTGAACAAAGAGGACACTATGGGTTTAGCTGGACGTTGGTTCACACCAACACAGACGTGACATGACCCTGAACAAAGAGGACACTATGGTTTAGCTAGACATTGGTTCACACACACACAGATGTGACAGGACCCTGAACAAAGAGGACACTATGGGTTTAGCTAGACATTGGTTCACACACACACAGAAGTGACAGGACCCTGAACAAAGAGGACACTATGGGTTTAGCTGGACGTTGTCTCACACAAACACAGACGTGACTGGACCCTGAACAAAGAGGACACTATGGGTTTAGCTGGACGTTGGTTCACACCAACACAGACGTGACATGACCCTGAACAAAGAGGACACTATGGTTTAGCTAGACATTGGTTCACACACACACAGATGTGACAGGACCCTGAACAAAGAGGACACTATGGGTTTAGCTAGACATTGGTTCACACACACACAGAAGTGACAGGACCCTGAACAAAGAGGACACTATGGGTTTAGCTGGACGTTGTCTCACACAAACACAGACGTGACTGGACCCTGAACAAAGAGGACACTATGGGTTTAGCTGGACGTTGGTTCACACCAACACAGACGTGACATGACCCTGAACAAAGAGGACACTATGGTTTAGCTAGACATTGGTTCACACACACACAGATGTGACAGGACCCTGAACAAAGAGGACACTATGGGTTTAGCTAGACATTGGTTCACACACACACAGACGTGACAGGACCCTGAACAAAGAGGACACTATGGGTTTAGCTGGACGTTGGTTCACACACACACACAGACGTGACAGGACCCTGAACAAAGAGGACACTATGGGTTTAGCTGGACGTTGGTTCACACACACACACACACAGACATGAAAGGACCCTGAACAAAGAGGACACTATGGGTCTAGCTGGACGTTGGTTCACACACACAAACACAGACATGACAGGACCCTGAACAAAGAGGACACTATGGGTTTAGCTTGGACGTTGTTTCAAACACACACACACACACACACACATATATGACAGGACCCTGAACAAAGAGGACACTATGGGTTTAGCTGGACGTTGGTTCACACAGATGTGACTGGACCCTGAACAAAGAGGACACTATGGGTTTAGCTGGACGTTGGTTCACACCAACACAGACGTGACATGACCCTGAACAAAGAGGACACTATGGTTTAGCTAGACATTGGTTCACACACACACAGATGTGACAGGACCCTGAACAAAGAGGACACTATGGGTTTAGCTGGACGTTGGTTCACACACAGATGTGACTGGACCCTGAACAAAGAGGACACTATGGGTTTAGCTAGACATTGTCTCACACAAACATACATGATCACCAGTACAAGGAATGCACATCAACATTAGTGGTCATTTAGTTTAATTAAATCCCTAAGGTTTTACTCAATGTCTTGTAAATGTTCTGCCCTCTTCTATTTGAACTTCTGATTAGATGCTAACTGCATTTTGTAGTACTGTACTGGTAAGTGTTCAATGACAATAATGTTGAATCTTATCTAATATTTAAACTCCGACAATTTTTTTTTTCTTAACATCCAATAACTTATAATGTTTTAATCACCAAATTGTAAACTAAATTGATATTTAACATTTCAATAGGATGCTGAAATCTGTACTCAAATGGAATGGAAATGATCAATTCGTACTTAAAATCTTCTTTAACAGACAACAGATTAGGGTTAGAGTTGATATTTAAATTACAGACTTTTCAGTTTTTTGTTCCCATTATCTTGGACCACAAAGATTGCTTCTTCAAAACATATAATTGGTAATATTGAATAAAATCTGAATTTGCTGAAAACAATAGCCAAATGCATTGAAAGAGACCATTTAACATCGAAAATCTTCTACAAAGCAGATGTCACATTAGTGTTTGGGTCAAAATCTGTAGCCACCTCCAATGAAAGTGATCTTTCGCACTAAAATTATTCTATTAAAAAGAAGACAAATTAGGGTTAGAGTATATTAGACGCCAAAGATTGTTACTTACATCTTTATAAACTCATGACGTTTTATTTTTCAATAGAATGCTGAAAGATGTAGCAGAAAGCAATGAACATGATCACAAAGTCACATACAAAAGATTGGGGTAAACGTAGATATTTATTTTCAGACCTTACTATTCCACTTTTATCTTAGACCCTAAACATTTTAATTTACACATTTTAAATTGACATTTAATATTTCAATAGGATGCTGAAAGCTGTAGCTTAACGCAATGCAAGTGATTAATTCACACTAAAAACCTTCTCTTAAACAGAAGACACATAAGGGTTAGAGTAGATAGTTAAATTGCAGACTTAGATCCCAAAGATTGGTACTTACATCTTAATAAATGCTTCTGAAGTTCTATTAGAATAGGATGTTCAAAGCTGTAGCAGAATGCTATGATAGTGATCAATACGCACAAAAAATATTCTATTCCAAAATATTAATAATTACTTTGTAAACTCATATGAAGTATCCAAATGCAATGAAATGCAATGAAAGGGAGTAATTCCCAATAAAAATATTAACAGACAACATAAAGTTTAGACTTGATATATGAACTGCAGAATTTTTCAATTTCATTGTTTCCATTATCTTAGACCACAAAGATTGTTCATCATACCTTCTGAAACCCATATAATTTGGTAATATTTCATGAATATGCTGACAGCAAAAGATGAATGCATTAAAAGACACCATGTAACATTGATAACCTTTTACAAAACAGATGTCAGATTTGTGTTTGGATCCAAATCTGTAACCGAATGCAGTAAATGCAGTGATCTATTCACACTAAATATCTTCTCTTATACCTCAAAATTAAACTGAATTTTCTAATTTAACTGAAAATCTACTAAACAGATGTCAGATTACAGTCCAAATCCATAGCTGAAACTGTAAATTGTAGCACCCCCCTTTTTTTTTTATTTAGTCCAGTCTTAGTCCCTAAAATATATGGACATTTGTCACATTATCATCATAGGAATAATAATTTAGTTTAGTAATTGCCAAAATTATGAAAAAAGTGAGACATTAGTCAACAAATGCCCTCATGTATTAGTCACTTTAGTAATTTTAGTCAAATCAAAAGTAATGGCTTATAAACCCATAGTAAACTTATCACTGAATTCCATGTACACAAAAATAGTCTTGTTCTGCCAACACATTTTTTATGAAGTTGTTGAGGCAGTCAAAACCGTTGCTGGTTTCGATGAGGACACATTGTGTGTGTGTGTGTGCAACATCTGAAACTTGTCAGTCTTTCCTTGATTTAAGAAATGAAGGCTATTTCATGCAAGAACAACTGAAGATCTTGTACAAAGCTGTGTACTACTCAATGAACAGAGCAAACTGTCACTAACCAGAACTACCTATAGTTCAAGGCTCAAGGTTTATTTGTCAAATGCACCGAACAACACAGCCGAGAAGAGTTGCACTGAAAAACTCAGACAGGATATGTTTTTGAAGATTAGGCAACTATTTGTTAGATAGCCCGTAACTTGGCCATATGTGGCACAATTTGCATGAAACTTTGCATACTTGTTGCCATGAGAGACCCGAAGGGCCTTGGCCATTACTATACCTATACACCCCATGGTGGCGCTGTAGCAATTAGTCAAATGTTGAAGGTTTGAGCATGCATATCTCATTAACCGAATGTCGTAGACTCATGCAGCCAAGTTCCATACCTGCTACTTCTCATGTTGACCAAAGTCTCTGGGGTCTTTCAAATTCGCCCCTTGGAATTTCCTTAATTTTGAATTTGGTGAAAAACTAATTAACGACATCTCCTCCCAAACCGCTGAACGGATTTGCATGCAGTTTGGTGTGAAGGGTCTTTGAACCATTATCTTTAAAAGTTATATAAGGAAAGTTGATATCTCAAATAGTATGGCCGAAATCAGCGAATGAAATTGAGCTGGGCGGGTCTATGATTTTAGAAGTCCATTAATCCCAAATGGAACATCAAACAGCTATGAAACGAAACACTCGTAAACGTGTCTGTCAGGAATGGACAGAAAAAGTCCCATACAGAAATACCTCTTGGGGGCGCTTTAAACATCACAGATGTTTCTCACAATTTTGCCGTTAATAAAAACACACTTAAACGACATCTCCAAAACCGCTGAACAGATTGATATCTAAGAAAAGTTGATATCTCAAACAATATGGCCTCCATTCTAACTTTTGTGAAAAACATCTCCTCGGAAACCTCTGAACGGATTTGCATTTGGAATTTTGAAATCTCAAACGAATTGACCGCAATAAGTTAATGAATTAAAATTACAGTGCAGTGTACGTGCAGTGCGCAGCGTGTGTGCAGTGTGCAACGTGCGTGCAGTGTGCAGTGTGCGCGCAGTGCGCAACGTGCGTGCAGTGTGCAGTGTGCGCGCAGTGCGCAACGTGCGTGCAGTGTGCAGTGTGCGCGCAGTGCGCAATGTGCGTGCAGTGTGCACTCAGTGAGCAGTGTGCGCTCAGTGAGCAGTGTGCGCTCAGTGTGCAGTGCGCGCTCAGTGCGCAGCGTGCGTGCAGTGTTCAGAAACTGATCCACCTGTAGTGAATATTTCCTTCTGCAAAACAGAACTGCTCTGCACATCTAATGCCGCTATTATTTTATCTGCTTACAGCCTATTAGGGATGGTATCACTTCAAACTTGAGGGATATGGATACTTTTGCAAAGCAGTGTATAAAGACTACAACCAATGCATCCTGTAGTTGTTTATTGGTCTCAAATCACAGGAATTATGGCCAACTCTTTCAGTCACAAGTTTGTAACTCATTTGTTGGTTTTTAAGCATGAATATTATATAAATATTAAGAATATTGCCACATTTGACAAGTACAATTTCAGCAAACAAATAGGTGAATAATTATGATACCCATTTGCAAAAACAAAAGACAACTTAACAATTAAAATGGATCAAAAAAAACAAGGTGGACATAAAAACAATTAAATTAAAACGTAGGCCACACCTTGAACATGGATGTGCCACCATTTGGTCTGTAATGTGCAAGTGCATGAGCTACTTTTTTGGTAAAAAGTTTAATTACTAATTTTAAAACAAATATCTACATTTATAGCACACGTTAAAAAGACTACTCATAACATTACATTTTAAAATGAATGCAAACAAATGCTAAGCAATTAAAGGTTATTGTAGAAAAGTATTTTAAAAGTATTCAGACCCCTATTCTAAAAAATTTGTTAAAAAAAATTACTTTCATAGCAATTACTGCCTCAAGTTTTCTTGTGTGTGACCCTACAAGCCTGGCATATCTGTATTTTTGGGGTTTCACTCACTCTTCTCTGTAGATACTCATAACCCCTGTCAGGTTGCATGGGGAATGTCACTGCACAGCCATTTTCAGTTCTCTCTATAGATGTTTGATGGGGTTCAAGTCCGGCCTATGGCTGGGCCACTCAAGTACATTCACAGACCGGTCCCATAGCCACTTGTGTTGTCTTGGCTATGTGCTTAGGGTGGTTGTCTTGTGGGAAGGTCAACCTTCACCTGAGTCTGAGATCCTGAGCGTTCTGGAGCAAGTTTTCATCCAGGATCTCTCTGTACCTTTCTCTGTTCATCTTTCCCTTAAACCTGACTAGTCACTCTGTCCCTACTGCTGAAAAACACCTTGCTTCACCATAGGGATGCATTGGCCATATGACCAGTGCCTGGTTGTCTGCAGACATGACGCTTGACATTAAGCCCAAAGGAGTTAAATTTTTCTAAAATGGAAACATTTTAGAATGATGGATACCACTGTTCTTCGAGACCTTCAATGTTGCAGACAACAGGAAACCAGGCACCGCACATCTGGCCAATGCATCCCTACAGTGAAACAAGGTTGGAGCAGCAACAGGTTATGGGGATGTTTCTCAGCAGCAGGGACTGGGAGACTAGCCAGGATTGAGGGAAAGATAAAGGAAGAGAAGTACAGAGAGATCCTGGATGAAAACCTGTTCCAGAGTGAACAGAATCTTAGACTGTGGAGAAGGTTGACAATCCAACAGGACAATGACCCTAAGCACACAGCCAAGACGATGCAGGAGAGGCTTTGGTACAAGTCAGTGAATGTCCTTGAGTGGCCCAGCCAGAACCTGGACTTGAACCCGATTGAACATCTCTGGAGACCTGAAAATGGCTATGCAGCATTGTTTTGCATCCAACCTGACAGAGCTTAAGAGGATCAGCAGAGAAGAATAGGAGAAACTCCCCAAACACAGGTGTGCCAAGCTTGTAGCGTCATACCCAAAAAGACCCTAGGATCACACCCCTCTTTCATTAAGGGATGTGAATAATAGTGTACATTTCATATTAGGGGTGGGCGATATAACCTAATAATATAATTATTTAAAAACTATAACAGTATTGATTGAATTATCGTCAAGCCCTGTCATATTTCAGTTTCTTATAAACTTGCAAAAAATAATTAAACCTGTTTTGTTTTTATTATGGGGTATTGCGAGCAAGTTCGATTTTTTCCCCCTCATAATTTAATACATTTTAAATGTAGGCTATACTGTAACCAAATGTAGATTAGGGTCTATCGACCCTCTTTAATTCACTACACAGCAGATTCCAAAGCAAGTGCATAACCCATTGTCTTTTGAGATGCTGATATATAATCATACGTTTTCTATGCGTTATTGTCACAAAAGTTGCTTTTTTGATTTGACCATATAAAATGTTAAACAAATTATGTACTGAATGATAATCTTTACATTTGTGTATTGATCGCTTTTTCATTTTGCCTCCTGAATGTCAGTCCTTTGTTTCTTACAAAGTCTGTGCCCATTGAGGTCTGGAAACCGGCTACCTTTGTTTCTCCATTTAAATAAATCAGAAGCCAATTGAAATATTGGCTTGATTATAAAAACAAATAATTATATCAAACCCATCTCCAAAATCAACTGGTACTAGCAGTCTCGATGTTTAAGAATCGTTTTTGTTGTGGACAGTTTTTATCATACAGTATGAAGATTGGGGCAAGAAAAGACACACCTTTACATTGCATTCCAGACCACCTGAGTGATGACATTGTGCCACCACTGCAGACATTGCATTTGTCCAAAGAGGATGCAACAGAATGTACAAGAATATCCTGACACTGGGAAAAAAATTAAGAGAATTGCCATTAACAAACAGTACATTACTGTTCTATTCCAATTACACTGGGGAGAACAGGTATTTGATACACTGACGGTTTTGCAGGTTTTCCCCACTTACAAACCATGTAGAAGTCTGTCATTTTTCTTCAACTGTGAGTGACGAAATCTAAAACAAAAATCCAGAAAATCACATTGTATAATTTAAGTAATAGATTTGCATTTTATTGCATGACATAAGTATTTGATACATCAGAAAAGCAGAACCTAATATTTGGTACAGAAACCTTTGTTTCTGTAGTTCTTGACCAGGTTTGCACACATTGCAGCAGGAATTTTGGCCCACTCCTCCATACAGGTTGGAATCTGTTTGATTGAGTGTGTGAACAGGTGTCTTTTATACAGGTAACAAGTTCAAATAGGTGCAGTAAATACAGGTAATGAGTGGAGAACAGGAGGGCTTCTTAAATAAAAACTAACATGCCTTTGAGAGACGGAATTCTTAATGGTTGGTAGGTTATCAAATACTTATGTCATGCAATAAAATGCAAATAAATTAATTAAAAATCATACAATGTGATTTTCTGGATTTTTGTTGAAGTGTACCTATGATAAAAATGACAGACCTCTACATGCTTTGTAAGCAGGACAACCTGCACAATCGGCAGTGTATCAAATACTTTCTTCTCTTAGTTTTGGTATATTGGGCATATACCACAACCATCATGCATGGTTGATTACAAGAACATTGACAATATCCAAAGTCTTACATTATATAAACAGCTCTAGTTCCAGTATATTCAATGATTTAAATGAAATAAAAAAGCACCTCTTCAGTGTTCTCGGTCTCTGTAGTAACGGACATTTCTTGGACATGGATTTGCTATGAAGAGAAAGAAGACATTTAAAATCATTAGCCCAATAGTATTATACTATCAAACTAGACTCAAACGGTTTAACTAATCACAAACACTAGAACGTCTCCATAAGACATTACGTCCTCCTACACCAGTATTAGATCATAAACACACACACAATCCATAAAAATTGAAAACAGTTCAAAGTGAAATTAAACAGTCTCCATATGGCATGCTGTCCTCGTACACCAGTATAAGATCATATACACACACACACACTCCTCAACACATGTAAACCGTTCATACTGAACATTTATGTTTGAAAGTTCCCTTTAAGGCATGGCATCCACATATAGAAGCACAGAGAAACCAATCCACGTCACCATTAAAACCATAAAGAATATTAATAATAGGAAGCACTCAAATATTATGATGTCAGCACATCTGGCAAGGGTAAGTTACTGAATTGCCTTTCCAATTTAAGATCTTACTCAAAGATTTCAATTGTCTAAGCCAGGTGGTTTGTATATTGGATGCTGATTGTCCGACTGCCGTGATACGTGGAGGCAATAAATTGGGGGGAGAGGGGTGTTATATGACCAATATTCCACGGCTAAAAGTGGTTCTTAGGCACGATCAAACACAGAGTGCCAGGACACAGGCAATATTTCACAAACCCCAGAGATGCCTTAAAGCTCTATTAAATTGGTTACCAAACACAATGAGGGCAGTAAAAAGCAATGTGACGTCATACCCATGGTATACAGTCTCACAAACCAGGTAGGTGGAATCATGAATACCTATTGGCTGATAGCCAATATATATGGGACCGTATACCATGGCTATGATTTCACTTTAATTCTCTAATTGCATAGGGAACTATTTCAGTAGAGCAACAAGGCCCAGCAGAGGTTTATGGTATATTGCCAACATATTCCATGAAGCATTATGCCTAAAAACAGCTCTTAGTTTTGGTATATTGGGCATATACCACACCCCTCATGCCTGGTTGATTACATGAACATTGACAATATCCAAAGTCTTACATTATATAAACAGCTCTAGTTCCAGTATATTCAATGATTTAAATGAAATAAAAAAGCACCTCTTCAGTGTTCTCGGTCTCTGTAGTAACGGACATTTCTTGGACATGGATTTGCTATGAAGAGAAAGAAGACATTTAAAATCATTAGCCCAATAGTATTATACTATCAAACTAGACTCAAACGGTTTAACTAATCACAAACACTAGAACGTCTCCATAAGACATTACGTCCTCCTACACCAGTATTAGATCATAAACACACACACACACAATCCATAAAAATTGAAAACAGTTCAAAGTGAAATTAAACAGTCTCCATATGGCATGCTGTCCTCGTACACCAGTATAAGATCATATACACACACACACACTCCTCAACACATGTAAACCGTTCATACTGAACATTTATGTTTGAAAGTTCCCTTTAAGGCATGGCATCCACATCTAGAAGCACAGAGAAACCAATCCACGTCACCATTAAAACCATAAAGAATATTAATAATAGGAAGCACTCAAATACTATGATGTCAGCACATCTGGCAAGGGTAAGTTACTGAATTGCCTTTCCAATTTAAGATCTTACTCAAAGATTTCAATTGTCTAAGCCAGGTGGTTTGTATATTGGATGCTGATTGTCCGACTGCCGTGATACGTGGAGGCAATAAATTGGGGGGAGGGGGGTGTTATATGACCAATATTCCACGGCTAAAAGTGGTTCTTAGGCACGATCAAACACAGAGTGCCAGGACACAGGCAATATTTCACAAACCCCAGAGATGCCTTAAAGCTCTATTAAATTGCTTACCAAACACAATGAGGGCAGTAAAAAGCAATGTGACGTCATACCCATGGTATACAGTCTCACAAACCAGGTAGGTGGAATCATGAAAACCTATTGGCTGATAGCCAATATATATGGGACCGTATACCATGGCTATGATTTCACTTTAATTCTCTAATTGCATAGGGAACTATTTCAGTAGAGCAACAAGGCCCAGCAGAGGTTTATGGTATATTGCCAACATATTCCATGAAGCATTATGCCTAAAAACAGCTCTTAGTTTTGGTATATTGGGCATATACCACACCCCTCATGCCTGGTTGATTACATGAACATTGACAATATCCAAAGTATTTAATGATTTAGATGTTAGGGCACCGGGTAATTGTATCACACAGTACACCTAAATGGATGCTTCGTAATTCGTAATATTCCTCCACTAATTTCTTGAAGTGTTTCCCTTAAATTTTTTACCCGTCTGTTTATACAACAAACAGTTGTCAGTTCTTTTTTTTCAACTTGTTTTGAAAGGAATAATTTGTATGTAGTGCAAATCTAATGGCAAAGATTACAATTACATTTTCATTCCAGGTTGTTACACAAAATGTATATGTCCAATAGTTGTGTTTGCAAGCCACTGTATCTTAGATTATGCTTCAAAGAACATTAGAATTTACCTTATTTCGCCACGGCCAGTCCGAGTCAGCATAATCATAGGAAATTTCCTCTCCAGGTTTTATGTCGGTCGTTGCAAATAAACAGAGATGGGGCTTCCCTCCAACTGTTAGCCTTTTCATTTTGCTGTTCGGATTGATGTGGTCATCGTTGACAAATCTGGCAAGTGATTCAGTGTTTGCTGCATCAATACTAGACAAATAGAAAAATATTTCTTAGGCTTTTTGCTAAACCAACTATTCTATTAGCCTACATTATCACTGTACAAATATACACTTTCCAGTGATAAATGCTGTCATGTTCACAATTAAATATACCAAAAGACTGCATTTTAAACCTATATTTTAGATGCAAGTAATTCATGTTTGCAGCCAATACAACTACAGATATAATACAACTGCAGCCACATTCAGTTACTAACCGTCTAAATATTTATTCACTTATGAAATACAAAGTCTAAATATTTCTTCACTTATGAAATACCAAGTCAATCATCTGACCAAATGTGCTGTGTTTACATCACAACCCAACATACAGGGTTATTTTAACCCAACTGTAATAGTGAACTATGAGTGATGAAAGACAGTTCTCCAACTCAATATCAATTGTGGCTTTAGTATGGGGCTACTCAGCCACAACAGGTAGACCTATCAATGTTCTTGCCACTCGTTCCCCTTGTTCTTACTATTAGACCGCACAGGACCCCCGCAGTTGAGCAACATCGCCTGACAATACACTATATTCATATTATATTACTATTACTCACCTACTTGGGTGAATGAGGGATACATCAGTCAAATTATCAGATCATGACAAGAGGAACACTTGTCATTTCTCAAACACGGCCAAACACAAGGCCATGTATTGGCTTTTTATACAGTTTCTAAACAACACTAAAAGCGAAATCATTTTGAGAGAAGAAACTGCTGGCACTTTAGAGCCCATTGAATGTCCATCATTACATTCGCGAACGTTAGCTTGAAACAATTACTTAACTTACCGCTAACAAGCAGACGACAACAATTAACTCACGTTTCGGACAGAAATACGACATTAACAAATGTTTTAAGCACATGCAAAAAAAATAAATAAATTAGCCAGACTACAAAAACACTCAGGACTGACTATAAAACTGCGAGACACTCCAATAATAACATCAACGCAAGTTTAATCTCAGTAGTATTAACCCATTAGCCTGCTTGAACAACAGAACAGGAGTACAGTACATAATTACCAAGTTACTAGTACTGTAGCAGTCATTACTCTACCCTGTTCACGTTTGTGTTAAACTGCACATTTTATATATTTTAGCTATAAAATTGTAAACTAAATAATACATTTGATCAATTGTGTGAATAGAAAAATTACTTACCTATTTAGTAGTCAAGATAACCATTAGAAAAGTCCTCTTCGCGTCGTGGTTACTTTCAGATGATGTCTTCTGAGGTAAAATAAGCTTCAGCATATCTTGGCGGGGTTTTCACTAGCTGTAGGCTCGCGACATAGAAAGTTGATAGTTTGCCGCCAGAATGCGGTGACTCAAAGACGCAACCGCGAATCAACGATCGTCCCCGTTATTGACAGAAGCAGTAGCCAATCGGTGATCAGACATGCATACAACCCATGAGCCAATGAAAAAAAATCGTATCAAGCTGCACTACCAACAACCAGACATAGGGGGAGTATGGGCTGTGTGTGATACACAACAAAACCAGGTCTTTATGGTATATTAGGACATGAGTTAAAAAAGCAGGACATAGTTAATAACAATGAAGGAAGTTCTTCTACAGTGCCCGACTTATGGGGACATTGAAAATGTCCTCATAAACCAAAATGTCCTCATAGTGCTGGTGAGATTTCAGGTCAAATGTCCCCCTATACCATATAAACAAGAACACACACACACACACACACACACACATATATATATATATATATATATATACACACACACATATATATATATATACACACACATATATATATATATATATATATATATACACATACATATATATACACATACATATACATACACATACATATATATACACATACATATATATACACATACATATATATACACATACATATATACACACATAAATATATACACACACATAAATATATACACACACATAAATATATATACACACATACATATATATACACACATACATATATATACACACATACATATATATACACACATACATTTATTTATTCAAGCATGATAGACATTTTTGCTTAACAAATGGTCAGAAATAAGAAAATGCATAGTTTTCTGTCATTAGGACTTTACTGTACGCGGACCAATCATGTTTACTGTCGTGTGTAGTCACCCCCCAAAGGCCCATTCTCAGCCAGAAAAAACCCTGGTTACGTGCCACATATTATCTCAACGCATTGTACGGAAATTAATTTATACGTGACAAAATAAGGCAATTTATAATTTTGTCAGCTAAAAAATATGCTTCACTGGTGGAATTTTTGTTCTACCAGTCCCCTTGGCAGGTGAGCCAAAAAGTTAATTTCGGACACTGGTTATCTGTAAAGCACTTCATGATAAAAGCGTCCGTCAAGGGATATATAAATTAAATTAGTTGCACAAATATCATTAAGTACAAGATTATCTACCGTGGCAGTGTTTCTGCAAACTATATCAGAAGATTAAATATATATTGAAGATTGACTTCTGCAGGTGCCTGACAGAACCAATGGTCCAGTACATGGGCCACGGTAATTCACCTCATAAAAGCCACCCCTTGTATACTTTAGATGGCTAAGTGCAGAAGTAAAATTGGGCAAAGCAACTGCATTTGCGGAGATATGCATCGGTAAATATATACTAAGCAAATTAATTTGCTGGTTCACACGGCCTGGGGAGCTAGGGAATCCCTTTCATGCTCTTTCTTAAAAAAAAAAGACATCTCAGGAAAACGTTTGAAGATCATGCCAAATGGGGGGTGGGGGAGGACTTGAATGAGTAGATTAAGTTACAGTAGTGAAAGAAATCCCCTGTCAGAGCGTTCCTTTTAACCCTGCTGCTTCAGACAGTAAACAGGATTTAATCCCCTTTGCTGTTCCACCCGCCATTCCAGTTAATGGAGAAATGCCTCAATTAAAAGGCTCTCCCCACAGCACCTTGCAAATACAACAGTTTGTATTTGGAGTTCATTGAGAAAACAGAAATCAACCGTGGAGGCGATGACTAACTTCAGAAAACACCATCACCTCACTACTTTCAGGTTGAGGGCTCAGCTGTTAGTCCGATTGAATCATTCAAATTCCAAGGGTCCATCAGCTTGCACAATCTCCGGAGGGAGGACAGCATCACAGTAATCAACAACAAAGAACACCAGCGGATTCAGCTGAAAACACAAAAAATATCCCAATCCAAACTCACTACCTCCATCAAAATCTATTTTCATTCCAGGGCAAGGAAGTGAGCAGGTAATCACTACAGACCCCTCACAACCGGGTCAAATCTCCCCCAGCAGGCTTAGGTCAAAGAGGTAGTACAGGTTAATCAGGACCAAAACATTCGGCCGCCTGAGCAGTTTGTTGTCAGTGCTATGGCCCTCAGCAATTTATCCCACAGAGATGAATAACATTAAGCTCACCAGATTAAGCATTAGTACAAAAAATTAAGAAAACACATGCATTCTTCACCTTAAGTAAGCTGTGGATAAGAGTGCCTGCTAGGTGACTTCATTGCTAAATGTGAAAAATAAGAGTGCTTACAAAATATAGGGTTAGGGATCAAAAAATGTGGTCCCCTGCTGATTTTGTATGTTTGCCCCCTGACAAAGAAATTATCAGTCTATAATTTTAATGGTAGGTTTATTTGAGAATAACAACAAAGAAAATACAGAAAAACGCACGTCAAAAATGTTATATATTGATTTGCATTTTAATGAGTAAAATAAGTATTTGATTGTAGACCTACACAAGGCTGGAATGGTCTACAAGACGAGCTTGGTGACAAGGTGACAACAGTTGGTGCGATTATTCACAAATGGAAGAAAAACGAAATAACTGTCAGTCTCCCTCAGTCTGGGGCTCCATGCAAGATCTCACCTCGTGGAGTTCCAATGATCATGAAAACGGTGAGGAATAAGCCCAGTACACGGGAGGATCTTGTCAATGATCTCAAGGCAGCTGGGACCATAGTCACCAAGAAAACAATTAGTAACACACTACGCCATGAAAGACTGAAATCCTGCAGTGCCTGCAAGGTCCCCCTGCTCAAGAAAGCACAAGTACAGGCCTGTCTGAAGTTTGCCAATGAAAATCTGAATGATTCAGAGGAAAACTGGGTGAACTGGGTGGTCAGATGAGCTCTTTGGCATCAACTCAATTCGTGTTTGGAAACCTTAATGACTTGGAGAAGATCTGCAAAGAGGAGTGGGACAAAATCCCTCCTGAGATGTGTGCAAACCTGGTGGCCAACTACAAGAAACGTATGACCTCTGTGATTGCCAACAAGGGTTTTGCCGCCAAGTACTAAGTCATGTTTTGCAGAGGGATCGAATACTTTTTTGACTCATTAAAAAGCAAATCAATTTAGATTTTTTTGTTGTTGTTATTCTGTATCTCACTGTTCAGATAAACCAACCATTAAAATTATAGACTAATCATTTCTTTGTCAGCGGGCAAACGTACAAAATCAGCAGGGGATCAAATACTTTTTCCCTCACTGTATGTAAAACGCAAAAACACTGACAATCCTAAGAGAAATCGATTGGAATTCAGCCCTGCCACTCTGAATGAAAAACCAGGCGTGCTTCTGATCATCCGTGACATGACTGGCTCAATGCCTCTGGAGCCAGTTGAGGCAGCAGCCCATCACTAAATGCAGTAGGGGAGAAACATTGCCCAAGCCCCATGGAGTTTTGCAGAAGGTAAAACACATTTATAAAATACGTATTTTCTTTTCTCACTACATGCATTGTGCTGAGTGACAGAGTGAGAGGGAGTGAGATAGAAGCAGATAGAGAGGGTAGGGAAGGAAAAAAAGAATCCATCTTAGAGGGAGGGATAGAAAGAACGTGAGAGGAAAAAACAGAACAATTAATTATATTTTTCCAAATTGTTTTGGCAAGGAAAACGGATGATTCCAATGCCAATAAAGCCCTTCAAATTGACAGAGAGGATTTCTGAGAAGATGGAAAAAAGATGTAGGAAAAGGATAAGGAAAAGTAGAATAGGGCAGAAAATTGTGAAAGAGACAAAAACACAAAGCTGGGAAAAAGAGTGACACATCTGGGGAAATATGTACACTCATACCCTGGGGCAGTGAGACATGGTTCTCGCTCTTATCCGAGGCTGCGGAGAGACCTTGGGGGTGAGCTGACATTTTGTCATCACACTGATCATTGCATTTCCTGCCCCTATTCCCTGAAACTTGTTACAGCCATGACCAACCACATGTATGTGAGGCCTAATGGCCAACTGATCCCCAACTGATGTAAAATGACTGCCAAGCCGAGAGATAGCCGTGCTTGGAAGAAAACGGTGCTCCAAATGTGAGCCTTCCAGAACCAGTCAGATGCCGCACCCACACATTAATGAAAACAAGACAAAAATGTTGAGTTGAACTTGAGATTTTTTGTTTAAATCATGTACTTCATGGCAATGTACAAGAAAAATTATTACTGAAATGAGATTGTTAATTTCTAAGGATTTTTGACATTAGCCAGCAGGGGTGATAGAAAAAAGAATCAGTATAGATACAGTATAGTTTCGCAATTTTGACAGAATGACATTGTATTGATACACTTACAACAATCAAATTTGTTTTATTAACACCTACTGCAGGTAGATTTTGGCATTGGCAGTCCAATATTTATTTCACCAGCAGAGTAGGAATTTCACCACGGCCATGGCCATCGTTGCCCTTCGCTCCGGGCCATGATAGCCCAAAAATCATTGTACGCCCTACAGCTACCATAGCCTTTGCGCCCCTGCTGCTGTCAAAATCTCACGATCAGAAGTTTGTTCCTAAGTTTGTTTGTAGTTCGCAACTGAGAACAACCACATGAACAGACTACATGTATGTAAGCAAGCTAGCTAGTTATCGATAAACAGCTGACTTATTTAGTGCTCACCTGAACCAAATCACTCTGGTGGGAAAGTTCCGACCTCCGAGTGGGAAAATACACCTGAACGCTTTTTGTAAGCTCTAAGAGGTAACTTTAGATTTCACATCACTCAACATGGCGGCGTTGGTGGTGAAAGATTAAAAAACAAAGTGTACTTGGTCCGCGCACAAAAAAGTCACAATATTTATTTATTTAGGTCGTACTCATTAGCGCAGGTGATTGTGATGTTAAAGGATACTTAGCGGTTTACTTTTGAGAAACTGAGGTAATGTTATTCCCTTCTGGCTAGCAAGCCTTAATGTTCCTTAACTGTTACTACCGTTGTCTGTCTGTTGTTGTCGTCATGTGAATGCTCCCAACTAAAACTTAAAAAGAAGAAATTAAACAAATCCATGAAAAATTTAGTGAAGGGTAGATGTAATATCAAGGACTAAAACAATATGATTTAAGATTTTGTGGAAAAACATCAGTTATAATAAGTTATTATTCAAAATATGATATTAAAAAAGCGAATAATGTATATGTTTTTATTATGCATGTTTTGTTTTTTTATCAGTAATTCAAGTGATTTATTTGTAAGCTCCAAATCCTCTTATTTCACTCAATGGTCTTTGTGCCCTGGCATGTGCCCTTTGTGCCCTAAACATTTTTGTCCAAATGGCCTTGCCCTTAAAATTACGAAATTCAAAGCCTGTTCACCAAACATGCTGGAGGGTGGTCAAACATGCTCTTAACAGTGCAAGTATTTCAGTCGCATTGTAGGGACATGAAAATACTATGAGGTCATATATGCGTGTGATTTACAGCACCAGAAAAATCGATCATTAATGATTTCAAAGTTTTACAGAGGTTAGTTTAGTTTAAGACTTTCCCGGAAAAGTCAATGCCAGGGTTCTGGAGAGAATACGGCCGATAGTAGAACCTCGGATTCAGGAGGAACAGTGTGGTTTTCGTCCGGGCCGTGGACCACTGGACCAGGTCTATACCCTCTACGGGATGTTGGAGGGTTCATGGGAGTTTGCCCAACCAATCCACATGTGTTTTGTGGATTTGGAGAAGGCATTCGACTGTGTCCCTCGCGGCATCCTGTGGAGAGTGCTTCGGGAATATGGGGTCCTGGGTCCTTTGCTAAGGGCTGTCAGGTCCCTGTACGACCGAAGCAGGAGCTTGGTCCGCATTGCCGGCAGTTCAATGTTGGACTCCGGGAGGGCTGCTCTTTGTCGCCGGTTCTGTTCATAACTTTTATGGACAGAATTTCTAGGCGCAGCCAGGGGCTGCAAACAGTCAGCATGCACTGGGACGGTTTGCAGCCGAGTGTGAAGCAGTGGGGATGAGAATCAGTACCTCCAAATCCGAGGCCATGGTCCTCAATCGGAAAAGGGTCGCTTGCCCACTTCAGGTTGGTGGAGAGTGCCTGCCTCAAGTGGAGGAGTTTAAGTATCTAGGGGTCTTGTTCACGAGTGAGGGAAGGATGGAACGGGAGATTGACAGACAGATCGGTGCAGTTTCTGCAGTAATGTGGTCGATGTCGCAAGGCGAAGCTCTCGAGTACAAATGCTCTCGAGTACAAATGATAAAAGTGAAGAATATAAATATGGAATTACACATCAAATATATGGCAAAAGTATTATTATTATTCTATCATAACAGACGAAGATTCTCATTTCAAGTTCAATTGTTAGCAAACGGCCTCTGCTCAGATGAGAGCAGTTGACCCAGGTAACATACAGGTCAATAAAATCAGTCCCCTCTATATCTTTAACAACTGTGAATCAAGCAGTCAGCCAAGGATGGCAGCCTTAATAGATAGCTGTTTGAACAATTTAGTTGTCATTAATGTGGCAACATTGCCAGGAGCTGATTTAAGGGTATTTATCAATTATTTGAATGACCGTAATTATGTACAGAATAATAAGTTGTACTAGTAGTGATTATTACAATACCAGCAGGTACTGTTTAAAAAAAACGAAAACATAGTATTGCAGTTTGATAAAAACAAGTACATTGTTGGTGTTCCTTTCATGCCTCTAAATTTGAATGACACCTTTCTGACTCAAGATTTAAAATCATGTAACTTGGGTTCTAATAAAGATATTACAGTGATTCAAATGGATTTGCAGAATTTGTTTGGTTTTAAATGGTTAATGAATTTTAAGAATAAAAGAATGTGTTTGTATTGAAGGTCCTATCATACAAAAATAAAACGAAGAAAATAATATGAAGAATGATTATTTCTAAGAACACAGACTATAGTATGTCTGTTCTTTTATAAGACCCTACAAATGTACAGAATGAAAATGACAACACTCCAATTATCCAAAGATAAATCCATTAGAATTTAGTTTGTATAAGGTGAAATAAGAGACATTATCAAACACAGACTATAACACAGACTACACCCTATCCATAGAACAACATTTGATTTGCTTACCTGGTTTAATCTTTCCCCAGGTATGCATAGCCATTGAGCATGTACTTCATGTCGACATCAGCAGCTAACCCAAATTTTATCCCAATCTTGTTTGGTTTTTTGACCATGTAATGGGCAAAATGGCATAGAGCTCTTGTTGGGAACAGGTTGAAGACCTATGGATCAGACCAAAATGACTCCATAGCCATGCTCTTCCCACCGTACGCGACACAGAAATACAAGAGCGCAATTAATGCATTGAGTTCTGTTTGCCATTGTGAACAAACCGTTGCAAATTATGCCCAAGTTGTTTCTGACTTGCTCACTGAGTTCAGATTATATACAATTTCTACCCTCATCATCATTGTCCATAATTACACTTCAACCACATGCATAGGCGTGTCTGGTTTTATTGCACCCATTCAACCAACCGTTATTGATCTTTTATCCAGGGTTATCACCCATTCATCCATTGACATGATATTCATGTAAACAATTTTAATGAATGATTTACAATAGTCTACATGAAAATATAGAAAAGTAATTTGTCGATTGCATTGATGTAGGCTATTATAACCCACTAAAACTGTAGCCATGGAGTCAACATTGGGGGGGACCAAATCAGAACATTTTAAAAATATTAAAATATGTATAACCGTTAACCATAAATATTTACACAATCTCATATTGCTGTGTTGTTCCTACAACATCATAACATCATGCTCTAGGACCATCATTGCAACTGACCTGTAGTTAGTTGGTTAACCCAGTCCAAAGAGAATATTCCCCCGACCCTTTGACCAAACCCTAACCTCAGAGACATCTGTGCCTAAACCTAACCTCAGTTGCGTCAACATTAATTATGTTGTTGGAACAACACCAACATGGCGATATCAGATGGGTCATCAATATTTGCTCCTTTTCTCACTCACCATGTCACTTGCTCGCCCTGCCCTGTTGGCATCCTCATGCTCTCTCTCTCTCCCTCTCTCTCTTTACTCTGAACGCACCACAGTGAACATGAAATAAATACTAAACAAGTGGCGTTTCTTGATGTTCAGGAATGGATTACTTACCATTTCTGATCTGAATAGCAATGATTATTATATCAATAAACATTCACTCACCGCTACTGTATACTTCTATCATCTGACTGGTACTCATTTTCTCATTGCTTTCAGTTAACTTTTATTTTCTGAGGCTGGCCAAAAATCTGATGAATGTCACTGCCACTCTTCCTCTTGCTCATGACGACACTCACTGTGAATGAAAGCTGACTAATAAAACTGCTAGCACTTTATAATCAAATAAACACTAATAATGCTATAAGCAAATACAGCTATACAGTATACTATACGAATATACAATCAATGAAAACGACTACGGTCGACTGTCGTTATGAGCATAAATTAAACCTGAAGCGCAACATAAATGATTGACACTTTTACACAGACTTCATGTGGGCTTTCTGACGTATCTAACAACATAATTAACATAATAAATTAACCTTAGTTGAATACGCACAAGCACCATTCTTGGTCACTGAGTGAACGTGTGGCAAAATCGTTTTTGAGGTAACTTAGCTACAACAGATAACGTTAGTAATTAACTGATCAGCATGCGCAAATTGTTTACACTCCATGCATTACTGACACTTATAACAAACTATTATTCATTCCCACAATTACAGTTCCAGCAAAAAATTACGTGTTAATGTTAAAACTATCACAATTGACAGGAAAATAGCCTACGTAACACTAATATTACATTGGAGTTTACCACTTTTTAAAACATTTGAAAGTAGTAGGCTAATGCAATAGAGACAGTCCTCTGGGTTTTTCAATAACTTACTCAAGTCACCTATAGACAAATCTTATATTCCAGTAATCTAAGAGATTAGAGCTATGCATTGGCGCAAAAATAAAGCCAACGTGCTCTAGGCCTATGTACTGCTATTCATGTGGATATTCTCTAATCCTCTCAAACTGGTCGATGGTTTAATACATTCTGTATTTTGTTTTTATAGCCAGAAAACATTGACACAAAGATGCTAACTAATGTAAAGCAATTCATACATATCTCTGGTCTAATTCATGGGAGACAATGCACGTTTTTTTATGACGTTTATGTAATTAATGGAAAGCTTGTAACAATAATGTGAAATAAATCACTTGTTATATAACACTAACTACTTGACAGGCCTGTGAATTGTTATTTGCTGCTCTTATGGCATTTCTCAATCTGAAAGTCTCCTAAGTAAAAGTATATCTATAATAATAATTTATGCAAAAACATTAGAGTTTGTTAACCACATTTTTAAATAAAACATTGAATTTATTGCATAACACATTACCATTCACATAATTTTTTTTCCATTTAGTACCTCTTTGTGGCATAAGTGGCTGGGGTTCGATGACAAAAGCTGAGGAATTATTGATAGTGAAATATGTCATGCACATCCCTAATACTCTAATTACTGTCTTTTCTCTGTTGACTTGGGCAAACTATAAAACCAAGTATAAACTATAAAACCAAAAATATGATACCGTATTTTCTGCTTTTCTGCTACACCTAAACTATATTTCACTAAAAAGTATTTTCACGTATAACCAAATACAGGATTGACACTAGTCTATAACCACCAGGCCTTTCAGACCCCCAGTATCCGTGTGTTTTCACTTCATTAGCATTCAATAGCCTAAAAAAGAATGAATTACGGGATTTTTTTTATTTAATATATCAAATGAATATGAAAAATACAATAATGTGTTTGTATTTCAGGTCTTATTAAAGGAATACGAAAAAACTTGAAGAATTGTCAATCTCCCTCGGTCTGGGGATCCATGCAAGATCTCACATCGTGGGGCATCAATGATCATGAGGAAGGTTAGGGATCAGCCCAGACCTACACGGCAGGACCTGGTCAATGACCTGAAGAGAGCTCGGACCACAGTCTCAAAGAAAACCATTAGTAACACACTATGCCTTCATGGATTAAAATCCTGCAGCGCACGCAAGGTCCCCCTGCTCAAGCCAACGCATGTCCAGGCCCGTCTGAAGTTTGCCAATGACCATCTGGATGATACAGAGGAGGAATGGGAGAAGGTCATGTGGTCTGATGAGACAAAAATAGAGCTTTTTGGTCTAAACTCCACTCGCCGTGTTTGGAGGAAGAAGGAGGATGTGTACAACCCCAAGAACACCATCCCAACCGTGAAGCATGGAGGTGGAAACATCATTCTTTGGGGATGCTTTTCTGCAAAGGGGACAGGACGACTACACCGTATTGAGGGGAGGATGGATGGGGCCATGTATCTCGAGATCTTGGCCAACAACCTCCTTCACTCAGTAAGAGCATAGAATCTGGGTCGTGGCTTGGTCTTCCAGCATGACAACGACCCGAAATACACAGCCAGGGCAACTAAGGAGTGGCTCCGTAAGAAGCATCTCAAGGTCCTGGAGTGGCCTAGCCAGTCTCCAGACCTGAACCCAATAGAAAATCTTTGAAGGGAGCTGGAAGTCTGTATTGCCCAGCAACAGCCCGAAACCTGAAGGATCTGGAGAAGGTCTGTATGGAGGAGTGGGCCAAAATCCCTGCTGCAGTGTGTGCAAACCTGGTCAAGAACTACAGGAAACATATGATCTCTGTAATTGCAAATAAAGGTTTCTGTACCAAATATTAAGTTCTGCTTTTCTGATGTATCAAATACTTATGTCATGCAATAAAATGCAAATTCATTGCTTAAAGTATATTTTGCTAATCAATATACTGTTTCAACTAGCCCACCTCCATTTTTTATAGAAATGTATGGAGGTTGAAGCTTTATTTATTTATTTTTTAAATGTGATATATGGAAATTGTTTCATTTCGTGAAATTCGAATTGAGCGTCAGACCAGACATCATTTAATATCAAAGTGATCAGACTTTTTTTTCTTTACCGGAAGGCAAGAAAACTAGCTACAAATTCCCAGTAGACACTTCAGTGAAGACTATGATCTGTCATTTGTAATACAAATACATTGTCTTCAGGGTTCATTTTCTTAATCGATCCTCTTCCTCTCCCTAACAGCAAGCCCTACTCCACACTTTTCTTTCGCAGTGCACTTTACACTGCATCTTCAATGTTTCTGACTGGTTAGAATTTGCTGTTCAGAGTGCCTACACACCTAATATCGTTTCCCCGACCCGCGTGCATAGTCACTTTATTGGGCTGTGGCTATTACATTCGTTAGACATAGAGCCATCACGGAATTGGGATTTTTTAAGAATAGTCACTTTAACTCACTTTTAATAAATTGTGACGAGTGAGAGGCATGATTGGAACAATATATTGTCTAGTTTGATTGACCAATTTAAGACATACAGCTGGATATTTGAATTTTAAATGTTTATTGTCTTAAAAAAGCTAAAAGGTAGGGGAAGATGTGTTGTAAGGGCACTTGTAGATATGTGTTGACTGATAGGATCGTGCCGTTTCCTTGCCAGACTCCAACCTTAATACTAATAATCTGATTAAATTTTAACTAGGCAAACGGATTCTAAAATCAACTCCTAATTAATTGTATACAAATATATGATTATAGCGAAGATGGCACACCTGTAAAAATAATTATTTTATTTGAGCGTAAAAATAAATAAAGCCAAAATCTCAGCTTTCTGCAGTTTAGAAATCGCACATGTTCAAATTGCAATTTCAATATGATTTTGATTAAAGGTGGAGCCCTACTCTTCAGCTTCACTTCTTACATTGCTCTTAGAATAATGATTCAAAGACCTACACAAGGCTGGAATGGGCTACAAGACCATCACCAATCAGCTTGGAGAGAAGGTGACAACAGTTGGTGCGATTATTCGCAAATGGTAGAAAAACAAAAGAATTGTCAATCTCCCTCGGTCTGGGGCTCCATGCAAGATCTCAGCTCGTGGAGTTGCAATGATCATGAGAATGGTGAGGAATCAGCCCAGAACTACACGGGAGGACCTTTAAATGATCTCAAGGCAGCTGGGACCATAGTCACCAAGAAAACAATTGGTAAAACACTACGCCGTGAAGGAATTAAATCCTGCAGTGCCTGCAAGGTCCCCCTTCTCAAGAAAGCACATGTACAGGCCTGTCTGAAGTTTAACAAAGAACATCTGAATGATTCAGAGGAGAACTGGGTGACAGTGTTGTGGTCAGATGAGACCAAAATGTAGCTCTATGGCATCAACTCAACACGCCGTGTTTGAAGGAGGAGGAATGCTGCCTATGATCCCAAGAACACCATCCCCACTGTCAAACATGAAGGTGGAAACAATATGCTTTGGGGGTGTTTTTCTGCTAAGGGGACAGGACAATTTCACCGCTTCAAAGGGACGATGGACAGGGCCATGTACCGTCAAATATTGGGTGAGAACTTCCTTCCCTCAGCCAGGGCATTGAAAATAGGTTGTGTATGGGTATTCCAGGATGACAATGACCCAACACACACAGTCAAGGCAACAAAGGAGTGGCTCAAGAATAAGCACATTAAGGTCCTGGAGTGGCCTAGTCACTCTTCAGACCATAATCCCATAGAAAATCTGTGGAGGGAGCTGAAGGTTTGAGTTGCCAAACGTCAGCCTCGAAACCTTAATGACTTGGAGAAGATCTGCAAAGAGGAGTGAGACAAAATCCCTCCTTAGATGTATGCAAACCTGGTGGCCAACTACAAGAAACGTCTGACCTCTGGAATTGCCAACAAGGGTATTGCCACCAAGTACTAAGTCATGTTTTGCAGAGGGGTTGAATAATGTATAACATTTTAGATTTTTTTGTTGTTATTCTGTCTCTCACTGTTCAAATAAACCTACCATAAAAATTATAGACTGATATAAACCTACCATAGACTCACTGTACTATGCCCACAGTGACTGGCTGATAGGAGAGGGTCTCTGTAAAAGGATGTCATGTTGTCATATTGAACTCAAGATATTCAAATAAAAATTTAGTCCTAGTGCAACTGATTAAACATAAAACCAAGAATGATGTACTGACTAGTACTGAATATGTTCAGCTAATGTTTGGCAGCTCGTAAACAAATGCGTTCATCTTTTGATGGAGCAATAATTTGTGCAATTGTGTGTCCCATCTATAGCATCAACTACACCAGCTACGGCCATGAAGTTGGCTTTTTTTTCTTTGTAGCAAACATCAATGAGGAAACCAAATGATTTGTCGGACAATGTGGGGTCTGGACAGGGCATTTATTGATTAATATAATATTTTACTGACCGATGACTGAGATATACGTAGTTTGTCTGCACTGCATAACTGCATTTTCCCTTTGGCCAAGTAGCGTAGAGTGGTCATAAACTTAATCTCGGGTGTGATCTCCGGTGTGATATCTTGGGCGTAATGGTTTTTCAGCAATTCTGAATTTGTGAAAAACGCTTCAAATGCAATTTCCATAGGATCAAAAGACAGTTTTAAACCTTTTCACAAGTACGTTTTAAAATATCACTGAAGGCCACCACAGCAGCCCATAAACACCATGCTGCCTAATATATATGGAGCAGTATTGTGATTTCAACCGGTTAAAATTACATTTTGAAACAACTTAGGGTAGTAGTACTGTTAAAGAGTATACTGAATAATTATTGAGCAAGCTTCTAAGATGTTATTTTCCTGAGTATCACTCCACTTGCTGTATCAATAAAACATGCTAACTATCTGGCAACGGTTTGTGTGTTTATGCCTTCATTTACATGATTATTCATTATTTTACTAAAGATTGTGAAAAATAATGAATTTCCGATTCTTGTATATTTAGTAATAGATAAATACGATCAATGAAAAACACCTTTATGAATTACTATGCTGAGCTTGTTTGGCTAATTACTGTCTATGGGCACAGCCATGCTTGTTTTCATTCCACTGGATTCTGGGACCAAATGTCTCAGACTAAAGACGGTTGAACAAGACGATTCACCAATCTGACCAGAATTTAAAATCTTGATTACCTTCCTGTCTCTGACTCACTCATCTTGTCACCTGTATCTGAATTTGTTCGATAAACCAACTTTAGCAGACAAGTTGCAAATTGTGAAATACCACATGTGCGACAGACCAGGCATCATGTAATGTTAAGTTGATCAGTCTTTTTTCTTTACCGGAAGGCAAGTAAGGTATGCAATGTTGTAGTCTATAATCTGTCATTTGCAACATCAATAAAAACGAAATATAATGCAACTGAAGAAAATAGTAATAATTGGGAACGGGGTTGTATTTTTTAAGATAAATAAATATCTGAGCTGCACTGATTTATTTATAAATTAAAAAATCAGTGCTTTTATCCAATCAGATTTTCCACATGTGCTGTCTCAGGGTGAAAATCTACCCTGAAGCCTATAGAATTTAAAGTGAATCCCATTTTTTGTTGAAGCAAATGGGGAGGATGTTGTTGATTGCCATATTCTCTTCAACCAATCAGATTTTGACTTTGCCATAACAAGCATGTTCTTTGACCAGCTGCAGCCTTCTATCTTGCCTAGTTGCCTACGTGTGTTTTTTTCAGATGGTGTGATCGGAGACAGCTACCTCACTGAGGTAAAACTAGTTAGGACGTAGTAGGAAAATTTAGAGGGGTGAAGATTTATTTTAACTTTCTTTTGTGAGGTTTAGAGTTTTAGATGTAATGCTTTACGTTAGATTTTTTATTTAGATTTGTACTGAGGCCTGTTGTTTCTTAATGCACAATATAGAAGAAATGGATTTGGTGGCAGATTTACTGGCAAGCTTTTTTTGAGAAAAGCTGGAAATTGCGAGGAACCAACCCCAACCTAGCAGCCCGGTCCCAGACAGGGAAAGGATTTGTGTGGCACTTTCAATTGCTTTGAAGAAACAACGTTTTTGTGAGTACGTTCTTGTTTCTTTGGTACCTGTAATGTCATTGATTTGGGCTTTGCAATGTATATTTGTGTTGCTGCGTCTTTTCATACTGCATAATGGTACTGTACATCCTTGATGGTTTCATTCGCCATGTATTCATGTTTCTGTAACTAATAGTTTTGTAAGCCTCTTGTTAAATCGTTTCACTGTGAATACGGGATGGTTACGTCCAATGACAATAGCCATTAGGGAGCCATACATGCTTGAATTATTAGCTTTGCGTCCATCATGCTGAAGATACTAATCATTATGTGTAAGTAGGATAAACGTGACCCCATTGGAAATGCCCGTCCAACACGTTTGTCTTGGTTACTGACCTGCATCTACTTGACATGTAAGGAGGTTAGGACTGTAACCAGCTAATTGTTTGTTTTAACCAGCAAGATAGATAAATTTAGCTGCCATGTACAAAAGTTGTCCAGGGGCTAATGACTTTCAAGACGGGAGGATTTATTTTGTCATTTAAATTACGCTATATGGGCTTAGAAAATACACTAACATGTGGATATAGGGGTGTACCAATTTCGATTCTAGTTAGAAAATGTTTAGGTTTGATTTTGAACTGCAAAATTGAAAAGGAGTTTGCGAATTCTGTGATTAAGTAACCGCACGTCATTGATTGTGGCCATCTGTTCCTACCTCCACGATATCCATGCAACCGATCATGTATGGTTCATGTAAAGGAGTTGGCATTAAACAAATTGTACTCATTAAACTGTTAAAAACTATACCGTTCTATACTTGCGGGCCTATTGTTTATTAAACGTCGGTAGCAGTAAGACAACAATAAGCAACAATAAGACTTACGATTTTCATATGTTGTCTTCAAAATAAAAGTCGGTGGTGTGTCTAATTTGTGTTGTGTAGGCTACATTTTCAAAGTGGGCGAAATTATAAATGAAACAAAATTACAATTTCAGTAATCCTTTACATAGGTTAAAGAATAGTATAAGGTGGAGCAACTCAGAAATGGTTAGAACTTATGTAAGGTAATGTAGAGAACATGATCTAATATAAAAAAAATATATATATATTTTGTTATTGCTTTTTATTTGCTTGTGCTCATTTGCTTTGGAGATTGATTGTGTAATACATCCAACCACACCAGATGTGTCCACAAGACACCTTAACTTAGGGCTAAGAGCATCCCATGCCCATGACTAAGCAAGTGTTCACAACTTGCATATTTTGAAGTGGGAAAGCACCACACAAAGCCTAGGGCTAGTTGGCCATGCTCTGGAGTGGGGTTAGCACCAACTTTTCAGGGTTAGACCCAGAAAAACAGTGACAAAATAACCAGTGTTCAACGGGTGCAAGAAAAAAAACATAGAACATTTATTGCCTAATCACAAAACCTGCCCTTTCTCTTAATTTAAATATGCTTGCCAAGAGCTCCGTCTGTTTTGGTACTTTCACTCTGCAAAGTTTTGTCGCTTCATTATACCTGCTAAATCTAAACAAAGTAGTTAATGCAGCTTGCTTTGGATGTAAATCCAGCAAACATGTCGAAAGAATGAAGGTTGACTAACGTTTTTCACTTTCTTTGCGTAGTTTTAGCAAAGTTGTTCAAGCAATTACTGACAGTGGGCATCTTGATCAGTCGATGTTATGAAGTCGTTCATTGAATTGTGGTAGCATAACATTGATCATGTGTCAGTGACATAGGCTACTGTAACATTATTCGCATGCCAGAGCGTATGTAACATTTGCAGCTTATCGTAGAAGGTAAAATTATATTTGACATTGATATTGTCGTATGTGTCCGTTATCCCAGGGCTTAGGAACACAAGTATGAATCCTGAGCCTAGGGTTAAGACTTAGGCCAGGGTTAACAAACTTGCTTAGCTAACCCAGGTCCAGTCTTACCCTGGGACAATGCAGTGTTAAAAGGCCTTATATTTTTCATCCCCCCACTGTAATGTACATGGGATACTTGCGGAAAAACTATTCAGTACCGCAGTGAATGTAGATTTTTTTCTCTATTACAAATATAATGTGAAAAATCGTAGGGCGCTCTGCTACATCCAGCAAAACTATATACTGTTGTCCCTCTTTAACCCCCAATGCACCACACTATACTGTACATGGAATTCATATTGCCTCATTAGTTAGCAGCTAGTAGCTTTTATTAGGAGTCTGGCTATTTACTCAATCTAAATTTACTCTGATGACATGAACATTATAACAGACAGTTTAGCTATTAATAATTTGCCTTTTAGATATGGTGTTATTCCAGCCTCAGCAGCTAATCTATGTCCAGTAGCTAATCAATCCACTGTTTTCATTGGTACAATGACTTGCAAATATTGGTACAATGGGCAACTATTTAGTGGAATGCACCATTGCCATGAATATTTCATAAAACATTTTTTTCAAACTACCTAGCAGATCAAAAAAAATTCTGACGTTAGTGATGAATGCTATCGATGTTAGCTAGCAAGTAAAGTTAGCTAATGGAAAATGATTTATCTAACCTCAGTTTAAGCTAACGTTAGTCCATCTAAATTCATTTTGGTGACATGAACATTATAACATACAGAGTGGATATAGAAAGTCTACACACCCTTGTTGTGATGTAAAAGAATGAGACAAAGATAAATCATGTCAGAACTTTTTCCACCTTCAATGTGACCTATAACGTGAACAATTCAATTGAAAAACAAACTGAAATCTTTGAGGGTGAAAAATAAACTCAAAACAACATGGTTGCATAAGTGTGCACACCCTTAAACTAATACTTTGTTGAAGCACCTTTTTGGATTTAATTACAGTATTCAGTCTTTTTGGGTCTTTTTAAGGCCCCGGTTCCAGCTGAAGAGAAACAGCCCAAAAGCATGATTCTGTCACCACCATGATTCACAATTTGCGTGGTATTTGTTGTGACGTTTCTAACATTGGCCTAAAATCCCTTTTTCAGATTGGAAACATGATTTTGGAATCAAAATATTGTGCAAGAAGATTGTTATCATCTATACAATAAATGCGATCTGGCTCAAATAATTGCAATTAGGCAGTTATGTAATATTCACCACAGCCCAGTCCTAGCCTAAGCTCAGTTCTCAAAGATTGGAAAGACTCCATTCTGCTGACTAATTTAAATAAAAAATATTTAGACGAATTATAGCCTTGCAAATACATGTAGATGGCCTAAAAGTAACGCGTTTATTATGTACACTATTCATGTGACAATGTTCAATGACAATAAAGTTGAATAATCTATCATGTACACTATAATTTATGTATAATATAATTGTATACAATATCATGTATTTAGCTTACAATCAACCACTGATTGATATTGCGCTATGTTGTTGTTCATAGATTTTCTTGACAATGTGAAACATCTGTCTCTCAGCATTTTTACTGTTACAATAACTAAATTAAATAAAGTAGATAAAGAAAATAGGAACTTCAAAACAGTTTTGGAAGAGGCACTGTTTCCTTCCATAAACATCACCCTGTCGCTTATGTGTGGGAGGAAAGCATCAACTTGTAAATAATACACAGGAGTTGTTGAATTTGGCTGTTAATTAAAAGTGATTTATACTATATATAAATAAAGAATTGTCTAAACAGAAAATGAAAAAAGCTATTCATGCTTTGAGATATGATATCTTAAATTCCAATCAAACCCTTTAACAACATATCAGATATAATGGAAAAATGGCATGCTTCAAATTTTCTATCAGCAAACTAGGTTTACAGACGATGTGAAGACGCGATCGAGCCAGTGAACTACACAGTGCCACACACTCACTTCACTACTTTATAGCACTAAACGATAAAGAAATTGTACCATGAATAAACACTTTCTAACAGCTTCACCCATTCAGCTGATGAATAAAAAGTGTCATTTCTCTCAGTGGTTCGACAAGCCGTTATAGCCTACTGAATAGTAAATTATTGTTGCCATCTGTGTAACATCGACTTACACGTGTTAATTAGCTTTTAGAAAAGAAAACACATTATATTTTTGTAATATAGCCTATTAACCATTTTCTAAGGTTTGATCAATCGACGTAGATCAGTAGCCTAGATTTGTCAACAAGTAGCCTATCGTCCAAGCTGATGCAAAATGTGGGGTATAGACCCAACTCGATTGATAAAACCAGCCGGGCACCACAGCACAGAGACTTATAACGTGCTACTATTCAGCCGATTGTTCACTGTTCTGAATTAATGCTTTGGAGTTCAAAGGTTGCCTTGCTTTAGGGTTTCAAATAACTATTAATGAACAATAATAGGCCCAACGCCGGACGGAATGCAAAAACAATGGGCTATAGCAACCATTACATGGCCTTTTACTGCTGCTACATAATGAATTTGGCCTAATTAGACATACTAATGATTCTCGATTGAACGACTTAGTGCCTCGATTGAACGACTTAGTGCCTCGATTGAACGACAGTGCCTCGATTGAACGACTTAGTGCCTCGATTGAACGACTTAGTGCCTCGATTGAACGACTTAGTGTCTCGATTGAACAACTTAGTTAATAAAGAAAATGAAAAAAATATTTTTTTACTTCTTAATTTTTTTGCTATGTCGTTCAAACTAGATACTAGGTTGTTGAAACGAGATAAACTTCTCTGGGGCCATATTTTCTTTACTACTTGTAGGGACGGACTGGGACTAAAAAACTAGGCCCGGCCCAAAGCAATCGGCGTGTGGAAACTCGACAACAACAACAATAACGCCTACCGCCTGGCATGAGTGTCACAAGAATTTAATTGTGGCTCATGATACTATACCATCAAAATTATAGCAATAGCACTGATGTTGACTAGATGTTGTGTTAAAAGCATATTATTCTAGATTATTGCTGTCTTAAAATGAATGTATTACTTAATAATCTTAATTAATTAAACTTACTGCACAAATAATAATACCACATCTTAATTAAAATACACCATTACAAATGTAACTTCTGTATTCAAAATCTTCAAAGTTTGTAAGCATTAACTGTAACGTTACCAACATTTTTAAAAGTAAAAGCACAACATATTTCTTAATATTAGCTACTGCATGTGGCATTTTACAGCTAAAATGTTGAAGTTTAGCTGTTTTAACTACTGTAATCAATAAAAATGTAGCAAGCTGAATATCACTTCCTAACATCCCTAGCAAGTAACTCTCTTTCTCCTCTCATGTTCCATACTTACTTGCCCTGTATCTGCCTGTGGAACCAGCTCATCTTTCTGTCCCTCATCATCAATGGTGGCATGTTGCTGCATAGCTGTCTGGCTCACTTCTTCACTGCTGGGTCTGCTGCTAATATTTAACTGCGAGGTGCTGCTGCTGGCTGTGCAGTTAAATATTTCAGTTTGTGACATTTAGCGGCTTCAGTATCTAAATTCCAAAAATATATATATTTCGCCTTCTCAGCCCCACCCTTTTCTTTTCGTTTTTTACCCGAGGCCGCGTTATGCATATTGTTTGTTTCTTTCTATGCTTCTATCTAACGTCTTTGCTGTTGGTTTCTTCCTCCTCTTCCACTTCTTTTCCTTAGTTGGCGGCCATGGCCAGTGCAGCTGGCATCCAACTTAAAGGTGCATTGCTGCCACCTACAGTACTGGAGTGTGAAACAGATTAGTGGGGGGAAAAACAGGTGATGACTGTGTGTGTGGCGGGTGGTGGACCGGCCCGCCGGCCGTCCTGGAGTACCGGCCGTTCTGTGATTCTCCAGAAAATTGTCTAAATAAATAAATCAATAAGTGTTTTGAGGCTGCATGAAATAGAACATTTATCATGTAAATGTATTAAACAAGATTAGTCTTTGGTTGTCTGGATTGTGTCCACACAACAATGGTGTGCTGGGATTAGTGGTAAATCAGATTATTCTAATATGTATTGATGAAGAATGGAGCAGGACTGACTTTGAAGGTAAGAAATTTCCTGACTGCAAACTCTAACATTGAATTAAGGATTATAAAGCAAACTATAATTGCTAAAATACCACACTTGACTTCTCAGATGCAGCGCAAGCCAATACTGGACACAAAGGGAGAAACATTCTTCGTTGGACAACCTGGACAAAGCAGCAAAGAGGGATATCAAACAGCGGACACGCCTCCGCAAGCGACAGGTTTGTTTATAAATGTGTAGAAAGAAAAAAAAGTTTTGAGAATGTTTGTTTTATATTTGATTGGAAGTGATGACTAATTTCTCATTGGGTCATGGGTATCTCCACGAGCAAAAGCTGTGAAACGTACTACCGCACACTGATTTACAAATAAAAATGATTTTGTCACAGTGCTAGCAACATTTTAGTGACAAAACTCTGAACGTCCGGGCTTTACTAATGAGTAGCATGATTAAAGAAAATGAAGCTGGTTACAATTATGCATAATTTTTTACTACAGAAGTAATTACTAGTTTGGAGACCTTTTTTGCAAGTGTGCAACATATTCTACAAATAAAAAACATATGACGCTGTTTTACCTTCATTATTTTTATATGCATTTTAATTTATCATAACTTTAACTTTCTTAAGTGTGAAGAGTAGGTCTTGCGGTAATGTTTGGACCACTCTAGAATTTTACAGTTTGACATTGTACTGTTTTGACATTGTCAATATATTGTCTATTGTACTTTCAGAGGCTTTGGCTAGTTGTCTGAAAGAACTCTTGGCTGAAGAGATGCTGCAGTTTGCTGGGGTGACTGAGGACATGATGACTGATACGGAGACTGATCCCGGTGGATTTTTCGTTTCTTCTCCAAGCTGGCACTCTGCTGAGTTTGAGTACCTGATCAAATCAGCTGACGAATGAAGGAGAGCCAACCGCACTTATGGGGAGAAGAGGCATTGCCAAAACGAAAACCATTCAACTCGTCCACAGCCACCACAGCCCTACCCTGGACACCTGATTGCTCAGAACATTTAAATAGAAGAGAAGCTGAGGTTTACCTGGCAACTGAGGACATGTGGATGTTTGGTTTCCTGATCAAATTAGCTGACTAGCACACACACACACACACAGTCAAGTCTCAATTGCTGCTCCCAGAAGCAGAACTTTATATAGTTTTAAAAAACTTTACTAGGGTGTAGTTATTTTGTTGTCCATTACTTAAAATGTTTTTTCTATTTGTTTTTAGCCTTTCTATTGGTGCCTTGCTGTGAGGTTAGTATTGCGTAGCGGTTTTATTCACATTGACAAATTATTTTCTATTGTTACTCCTCAAAATCTGTATATTATTCAAAACATTCAGCCATCAGTGTCCTTTTGAGAACTTTTTATTCTTGTATTGCTGTGTGAGAACCTGCAAGCAAGCATTTCCACTTAAAACTTAACTATAACTATGTGCACTACCTTTAATTACATTGCTGTTTTTAGTACTGTGTCCCAATATTTATTTGAATTAATATACGTAACATATTTTGTTGTTATTGTTTGTATGCTTTAAATAACCTTCTGTTGCTTTATCGCTGTGAGGTTACATACAAGGATTTTCTTGTCGAACTTGTTTACACTACTTTAACAACATTACATCTGTTAATTTGTATGCATTCATTGTAAATACTGTATTTTTTTTAAAAGAAATACTGGGAAATAACTGGGTATGTTAATATCCTCCATTGATATGGGGGGGGGGGGGTGTTAGGTCCTTTGCGGTTCCTCTTTGTGAAAAGTCGCAACATAAACTGGCTTTGGAGTGTTGAGTAATTAAAGAGTGTAATTTCCACAACTGGCCTGCAATTGGCAACATTCGTAAGAGGTTTTGTTATGGAAATTCTTGAACTAATGTACATTTCAGACATGTCTGCTTTTCTATTACCTGGTATGTAACTCTTGTCTTTGTGACACACCTCTGAATAATATCAGCGGATCATTAGGCCCTCTGACCATTTGTGAATCTGCCTAAACCAATAAGGGTATCTGTCCTTTGTTCTTCAGGAATGTTGGTAGTGCTGTAACTGTGGGAAAGGAAGAATGAGGTGTTGAGGTATATGTAAACCTTCTGTCATGGGGGTAGATACAGGCCAATTACCTTTAGGATAGGTTAGAGGAAGACACAACAGGGTGCAAAAAGGATAAGGAACAAATGTTGACTTTAGAGAATGAACAAGCAGTATCTCACCACACCCCTTTCAACAGTAATAAATGATGCCAAGAGAGTTTTGTCTCTCTACTTACTCCTTTAAGAGTTCCTATTGATGGAATTACCATCACAGTGTAAAGATAACTAGGACAACGAAACAGGGGTATGTGGCGCAGTGTAATTTGCTTTTGCTCATTAGCTTTAGAGAGGGGAGGCGATTCATGAAGTTTTAGAAAGTGGTTAATTGTGGGGGAGTACTTAGGTTATTAGGGAATGATGTTAAGAAAGTATTGTCAAAATGTTACGAATGTGGACAAGGAAAAGAGACTAGTGTAAAGGTATGCCTTTATTGCAATACATTGTTATTTTTTATAGCGTCACATAAAAAAAAAAACAATGTGAGAAATGGCTACAGTATGATGCTGAAGCAGTGGTAACGAGTTGTTTGGTGTGTGGCCAGTATGCTAAGAATAAAAGCCGAAACAACTCATATCATCAGAAATAAAGTTTGTATTCAACATACAGTGGATATAAAAAAGTCTTTACACACCTGTTAAAATGCCAGGTTCTTGTGATGTAAAACGATTAACAAAGATAAATCATGTCTGAACTTTTTCCACCTTTAATTTAACCTATATCGCGAACAATTCAATTGAAAAACAAACTGACATATTTGAGGGGGAAGAATTTACATTTTTAAACTCACAACAACCTGGTTGCATAAGTGTGCAACCAGGTTATTGTCTCATTCTTTTACATCATAAAAACCTGGCATTTTAACAGGGGTGTGTAGACTTATATCCACTGTATTACCTTATTATCTCAATGAAATATACTCAAATTAATGTATACGTGACACAAAAAGGCTATTTATTATAAAAAGATATGCTTGGCTGGAGGATTTCATCTACCAGTCCCCTTAGCAGGTGTGCCAAAAAGTTCATTTCAGACACTGACTGTGAGGTAGCAGCTTAGATCACCACACCACACCGTGGTCCTCAATCAAAATTAAAGTTTAAATTAGAAACGTTTCCAGCGAAATATGCCAAAGATGACCTGTAAATGGTAATGTTGGTGAATCCCTGGTAGCTTTACAACCATACCCAGTTAGGTGTGGCTGCAGTAAGTGGTAAAATATAGGGTATGGTAAAAAGTGAGTATGAATGCGCCCACTCACCTGAAAAACGTCACAAAGAACTGGACAAGGTCCATTATGCTATTGTGCTGGGAGAAGGCAATCTGTGAGGAGAGAGAGGTAAGTCTTAGTACGCCAAAAAAAAAAAAAACATTGAATTGAGGGGGGGTTCAGGTGGTCAAAGAGTATGACTTATTAATGAAAACAAAACAGGTAAACATTCCCAAACAAGTGAAACATACAATAAAAGGATGGTCGCAAGCTGATCCTAGACTTGCGTCAACAGGCAATTTCTACCCGGAAAATGTTTATGACCTCCACAGACAGTGCTCTATATGTGGAGTAATTGGGTGCATATATAGTATGTATCAGAGTTATACTGGAACAAACAAGGACTTGGCACATGCGTCCAGCATAGATTTACTGCAATGTACCTATACAGAGCCTAGGGGCAACTTTGAGATGACTTGATATCTGTGCTTCGAATTCTACCCAATAGGAAAGCAAAATAAACACCTGCCCTGGTTTGATCCCCTGGGACATGCCAGATGGATTGTTATTGTTGGGCTTTGTTGGGTTGTTTCATAAACTGGGTGCTTTTTGATTAGTGTAACTTTTATGACAAAATAGAGAAAAGTAAATCTTTCAAATCAAAATTTACACTCCTATTGAGTGTAAATATACAAGGTTGTAACAAACTTGACTGTGATCGAGAGGCAATTGAGATTTAAGTTTGCTTTAGAAAAACATTTAATTAGGGTTTCAGCAGTTCACTGGTGAAACCCTATTGTTTTTGTTCCAGTTCATTATTATTATTATACTTCCGGCAAAAAAGGGTATTCAGTTTTGGGATAATCAAACATTAGGTGAAAGCTAAATATATTTTCCTCTAATATACGTAACTGTAGTGAGGATAGAGCGCTAAAGTCATCCCCCATTGTTGATGATAGAACAATCAAAATGTTTTTTCGGCATTTCTGAATATGTGAAAAATGCTTCAAACAACTTCTATAGCATGAAATGACTGATTTGAAGTGTGATTACATTTGGTACACATGATCAGGGTTGTGAGTTTAGTTTATATGAAAGATGTTTCAATTTGGCCACATGGGGATACATGTGAAAAGGAAAAACCATACATTTAATATATTTACAGCGGAGTTGGATGTGTGTCCTATTGGAAAAACTGCAATCTGGCAACTAATAGCTTAATGCTGAAACCCGCTAAATGCTGCTTGCAGCTTTAATTGTTATTAGATTTCTAGCTTGTTTGTGGTTGACATGTTCGAAACACTCCCTTTACCACCACAAAAGAATGCCAGAGTATACAGTAACTCCCCTGCTTTTACACTAAGAATGTATTATTATACATTATACAGAAAGTACTCTATTAAAAAAATATATAAAAAAGGATTTGACTGCATTGACATGGAAGTTACATTTAAGTAATATGATTGACACAATTGAATCACTTATTACATAAAATAAATATATTTAGAAATGATGGAGAAAGCAACAGAATACCTAGTGATTTACAATTATGATGAAAACTGGGGAACATTTTCAGATTAGGTGGGATAGAATCGTTGTAGAAGTGATTATTAATAAGGTAATCAAATTTGATCTTCATGTGTATTGCCATCTTAATTTAACCAAATTAAAGTGCTGGTAATGTGGAATCTGAGCATTAATAATTACAATATGAATGTACGTTTCATTGGAAGTGAATGTGCCTAGATAATGAGAACAACCAAAACTTCTCTGTTTAGATTATCTCTCTGTAGGTTGGGCTCTGATAACCACAGGAATGTTTACATTGACCATGATCTTTGCTAGGTAAACACGCCCTTCAATGTATATATCAGCTAGTAACCAGCATTACAGTGAGAAGAGAAGAGATGGAGCCTGTAACATCATGAGCTAATAGACTATGAAATGCTGAAATAAAAATTTTAATTACTCTCCTCCTTGACAACCGGGTATGGAATTCATTATTTCAACCACTATATGAAGCGGCCGATTTCTAAAAGCATGGTACCATGACCGGTTAAGCTGCGTTTCCACCGCAGGAACTATACCCAGGAACTAGGAACTTTTCCAGGAACTCGCTGCGTTTCCACCGCAGGAACCAGGGTCTAGAAGCAGGAAACAGGAACTGCCTTCTATGGCGCTGCGGCAACGATTGTCTAGGCTGCTGCGTTGTTGGAAGCCATGGTGGAAGATACAGAAACTGGATAACCAGTCGGTTTAAGGTAAATCACAATGTTTTACATGATGCATGTTAAATTCTATAACGTTATGTTTTGTCAGGATATTTGTATACTACATATGTTACTGTTTGTCATGCTATTGTTCCTCTAGACCAGGGGTGGGCAATATTTTTCACTGGGGGGCCACACTGAACATGCCAGAGAGCATCGTGGGCTAGATAACTTTTTTAACCAACATGCCTAAAAAACACACAACATAGCTAACTTTGTTAACTTGCATATTATATTTATGCATATTTATTTTCCATGCAACACCATTTTCATAATTGAACTTAATTCACTTTTTTATTATGTTCTGTTAACAACTGTTATTATGGCAGGCAAAGGCCCAAATAATCCCTTTTTAGGGTTATTACCCAACAGAAATGTTACAACACATAATTGCCTTAAAACTTAACTTTCAACTCAGAGTAAGCTACATTACATAAGGTATAGTGTATAACAGTTATATAGGTATATAGGTATAATAGTTATTAGGGCAGACATAAGTCTATGAAATCACTTCTGAAGATTTTCACTCAAAGCAAATGTTGGTATAATTTCTGTCATCTAACTTCATACAGTATATTTTTTGAAGTATGTGCTTTTAACGACAGCGATACACAGCAGCCCAGACCCAATAATTCAACTTTTAGGGCTACTCATTCAATATGAACAGGAGAGCCTCGTATGGGCGTTAACAAGTGAGATGAAGTCAGGAGTCATTTCTGTTGAAGCAGTGTGCGGTACTGTTGTGTGGTTCAGTGAGGCTGCATCTGCGCTTGTTGAATTGTAGCATCGGGTGACAGTTTTTGTATTTCGCTGCATGCTTGCTCTGGAAGTGCCTCTGCAAATTGTACACTTTAAAAACTGTGGTGATAGGTTTACATATGCAAGTTCCTTAAAATATTTTCCTGTCAATAGTTTTTTTAATACCCTGCTCTCATTTCCAGAGATCGCTAGCCATCAATTGCGTATAGTACATACAACTGATAACCTCCGCGTGTGGATTGTAGTGCTGGTCCCTACGTATCATAGCAACGCAAATACCTTGTTTCAACTTCTGTATATGGACAGATGGAGAGTGTGGTACATACGAAGAGAAAAGGTAAAGGAAAGTTAAGACTGCCGAGAAAGGACAACAGTCGAAAGGCGGGAAAGGAGATAAAGGAGACAATCAAAATGGAAGAAGATTAATTTCATTTGATCACCTGGCTGACCGACAGTAGTCTCAAGATGGGTCTCTCTTATGGGATCCTGGAATCATGGACGATACTAGGAACTGACGTGAGCTTTCATAATCACTGATCCAGAGTTCTTAAATGTTTATTTCCAAAATGTATTGTACCTAACCATTAAATGAAGCTGGAAGTTCAAGGATCAAGGAAATCTGTTGAAATTGCCTGTTTTGTTCTGTCATCCTTGAACATGTTTTAATAGGTATTCAAGAAATAGCCTGTTTTGTTGTGCTTTGTCAAGTTCACCATTTAATTTTCAATCAAATATATTTTATTGTGTTGATCATAACGTTTAAAACTGAAAGGCCTCAAAGTAGGGGTCTCACGACAATGGCATGGTAACCATCTGTTGCGTGCTGAGCTGTTCGCTAGCACACGTGAGTACATCTAACCCTATGTACCACATTCTAATTTATCAAATTATTTTCTAATCTGGTAAAATATTATCATGGTTTTCTCCCAAAAGGCTAAAATGTTGTTTTTTCTCTCTCCTTTCATACTGTATACGTAGTAGAATGAAGAATCCACATGGTGATAGTCTTTAACGTTAAGGAGAAACGTGTCCATTGAGGACTGAACTTGAATCCAAAGAAGTCATAGCCTATGAAGAAGGGGTTGAACAGCCAAAGCAAGTTTATTCCCCACAAAATAAGATTACTCATTTTTAAATGCTAAATTGAGTTTGGTTAAATAATATAGTTTCTTTTTTATATAGTTACCAACGATAACTGGGATAATACTTGTTTCAAAACAGATGCCTGATACTCGTTAATGGAGTTTAAATTCAAAAATGGTAAATTGACCAATGAACAAATAGGGTATTGATGTAACAGTGTTTAAGGCCTACACTGAGTGTCCTTTGGATTACGTATTGCACCTTGATTTTAGTGACGTCATACATCTGTTTTCTGTCACCATTCTTAAGAGTTTTCTTAATTCCCACACTAATGTTGAGTTGCTGTGTAGATAATGATAATAAATGTTTACAAACCGCAACAATATTAAAAGAGTTGGACACTAAATCTAAATATTCAGTTAACGGGGTTTGTCGGCTAAGTTGAAAGGATAACATGTCAAATTTTTTATGTGTGGGAATTTAAATTACATATAATTTAACATTTGGCCTTTTTAATGACTCACCTTAAATGGGTGCAGAGTAGCCTATTACTAAGGGTCACATTTAAGTGTTCATACTAGTGTCATCTGAGGTAATTTTACCAACACATGCATATTCAGTTTTGGTATCATCAAACGTTAGGTGAAAGCTAAATATATTTTCCTCTCATTAGCTTTAATGTTGAAATATATGATTTTGAAACAAACTGTAGTGAGGGTAGACACCTAAAATCATCCCCTATTGTTGATGATAGAACAATCAAAATATGCATACAATTTGTCATTTAGGGTTTGGCTGACCGCCACTATTTGGACAAAAAAGTTTGTGAATTCCCTAAATGTAGGAGGTTAATCAAGACAATGTTTGTGTTTCTCATGAGGTAGTTTGGCTGTTGCCTGTAAAAATGCTACATTTGTATGCTGTAGCTATGCTAATACAATTGCCCTGGTGGTTGCCACAGGTAAACCACTGCACATGGGCTTGGGTTTTTCACTGTATTTTTTAACATTGTAATGGTTGAAAAGAAAAGATCTAACCATTTCTGATTTGGCTAAGCAAAGTCAAGTATAAAATTGTATTCCACTGCTAGTTGCTATAGGGCATTAATATAACACAAGGAATCAAACAACAACCAAGCCAGTTCTGGACGGAAAATGTACAACAAAAAACAAATTTTTCGTATGATATCGTAGCATGGATCAAGATACGGAAAAGTTTTTAAATTTTGTATTGTTCAATGGTCTTTGGGGGAAATGTTTTAATCATGATGTCATGTTCAGTCTGATTTTCTGCGGAAGACCGTTAACACTGATAGTAACCTGTTGATGTCAATGTTTCTCAACCCTTATAATCTGAAGTGGGAGAGGGATTGATGACTGTCATACATTGACTTATGTGTCAGTGTGGTGTGTCAACTGTGTCTTGTCTACATCCATTTTAATTTGAAGAACAATAAGACCTCATTGGTCAGATACTCCTTTTTGTTGTTTTGTCTTAGTCATTTGTAACATAAGTGTATGAGCCTTTTCTTTTCATTAGGAATTTAATTGTAGATGTAAAGTTTAATCAAACATGTAATGTTTTTCTTTAAATGTTTGATAGGGAGAGTGTGGAATCTGAGCATTAATAATTACAATATGAATGGAAGAGAATGTGCCTAGATAATGAGAACAACAGAAACATCTCTATTTAAATTCTCTCTCTCTAGGTTGAGCTCAGATAACCACAGGAATGTTTACAATGACCATTTGACATGAGGGTTTACAGTCTTGGAAACCTGATATTTGCTAGGTAAATACACCCTTCAATGTATGTATCAGCTTGTAACCAACAATACAGTGAGAAGGGCAGAGATTGAGCCCCTATCACGAGCTAATAGACTATCAAATGCAGCAATAAATATTTGAATTACTCTCTCCCTTGACAACCGGGTACGCAATTCATTATTTCAACCACAATACGAAACGGACAGTAAATACAGACTCTAATAATCCCAGTAAATAACCCCATTAGTGCATTTTAATTTAAAAACTGTTCAACATTGCCTTAGTCATAAGCAAACAGGTTTTTCGGGTCAATTTCATGTCAATCCATCCTACATAATTAATTGAAGATCGGCAGACAACCCGTTAACCATCATTTTACACAGTTTTCTAGATTTTGTGAATAGAAAGGGGTTAACATGAAGTTGATTTGACACAACGTGAAAAAACCAGGAGCATTATGGAAGGTAGGCTCTATTGGGCACAACTAGCTCCTGCAAGAGCGGATGAGCGGACTGATCGTATTTAGGTAGGCTAAATATTGATTAGGTGAAAAGGGGAGCGGCTGCTGCAGCGTGACAATGCTCAGTCCCAATAGGCTTTTACACTATCTGTTTGAGCTGAAAACACACTGCCTCCTGTATCCAATTTCAGATGTTTCCTGATGGGCCCAGGTCAGTTTCCGATATAAACCCCTGATCTTCCCACCCCCATTATCCACGGTTGTTCTCTTGCAGAGATTGTAAAATGTTAAATAAGTGGCAGTGTGTGTATGGCAAGTGTAATAGGAAACGATTACTGTCCTGTTCTGGTCCAACAGAGATTGATTGACCCTGAAGATAAGAACTGTCTCCAGGAAAACAAATCTAACATGCGATAGAAGCAGGCAAGGGGGATATCAAATAAAAATCTATATAATGGGTACAAGCCTTGTTTGGCAAAGAATATTGCACTCAATCACCAGTTTTGCCTTCTGTGGTCATGACGCAAGCTCCCCTATCACAAACAAATAGCTTTCATCTCTGCCCTGTACAGGAAATGCCTTTTTGGGCACAGACAACTGGCCAAAAATCATTGCCCATAGATTCCCTACTTAGTTACATGACTGGAGATTTGAGCGTTTTGTTCTATTATCCAGCGAAGACAATTCCCCACTGTTGCAGACCCCATTGTGTCACCCCATTGGGAAATATAGTGCGCAAAAGTGGTTATACATTAACATTTAATGACTACCACTGAACAAAGCTAACTGACCTAGCAGGTAGGTCAAAGTCACTCCTGACACCAGGAAGTTACAGACCATCCAACAAATGTTTATGTATGTTGGGTGCTTATAACTGACCAGGTTGTGGGCCATAGCAGGTCGGGGCATTTGACATGTTGCAGACAAAATAAAAATAACCCCTTTGTCTCAATTTCCAGCAACTATCCTGCTATAATGTCTTTATATCCCAAGTCAGCTTTGACTTGCAACCATTGTCCTCCTTTGTTGATGCAAGTTGACCCTACATATGCATATGCTGTAATGATTTTTGAGACTGATCCCCTTGACACATTGAAACATCAAGCATCTTTTGTAACTGGGCACTGACTATTTAGCCACTTTGTAACACTTAGTGAACTCGATTGAGTGTATTTGAACTAGGGGTGTCATGATATACCGATATTCATGATAACCGTGATATTTAAAATATATATAATATTGATATGATAATAATACACGTATGATAATACTGCATTCACTGGGTGAAAATGTCGATGTATTCTTCCCAAAATTCCTTTTAGTTTTTCGATAGCTTATTCATGTCACTTACAAACAAACTATGTGCTTAAACTACGAGTCTGGACCTATACATCAGTGTTGAAATCACTACACAGGCATTGAAATTAACTTGTTAGCATTCACATGTAATTTTCTGTCTTTCAGAATGACAGTAAACTTCTGTTTTAAATTAGATATAAAACCTTCATTGAACATTTGCCTGGTAAAATAACTGGTAAAGACTGCTATCAGGAAAACGCTTACAAAAATAAATTATATAAGGGAGGAGTATATCACTTTTATCGTCGATATCCCAAAATGCTTTGTGGTTCAGAGCTTTGTTTTTTTGTGACTTGTAATTTATGTACAGTGTTAGCCTTTGGGATGCGTTTTAGGGATTATGGTCGCGTTTATATGCCAACCATAGAAATGAAGACTATTCTGTTTGGTGTGCTTCGATGCTTCATCTAATTTATTTTGTGATTCTGACAATGCAGAGCTCTGATGCTTGCATATTTTTGGTAAACATGTGCCTGGTAGAAGTTGGTGTGGCGTAAGTTGTCAAAATACAAATAACTGATGTTTAAATGCAATTAACTTGAAAGACAAACCTTTTTAAATAGCTATAGATGACAGCAAAATCTTTGGGGTAGAACATTGGTTCTTGCTGTGATATTACAGGAATACAGGATTTAATCAACATTTAACAACAATAATATACAGACATTTTATAAATATTTACTGTAAACCCTGCTCTGTATTTGTACAGTTTATTACATGTAATGTTGTGGGATGACAATTTACTATAATTTGATAGTATGCATCTGGAAACTTTGCTAAACATGGCTAAACTGGGCCTATACACTGGCGTTGAAATCAACTCAGTAGCTTCACTAGAACCCATGGAAGGGAACAAAAGGTAAGCCATTTTTGTAACCTATTCCCTGGGAGATAAAAACCCATCACGGTGTTTCCCAAAACTCATCACAGTTCTTGTAATCTTTCGTTCGTCAGTAAATCTGCTTGCCTTTTCACTATACAGTGGGGAGAACTAGTATTTGATACACTGTCGATTTTGCAGGTTTTCCTACTCAGAAAGCATGTACAGGTCTGTAAGCTTTTATCATATGTATACTTCAACTGTGAGAGACGGAATCTAAAACAAAAATAATTAATTTGCATTTTATTGCATGACATAAGTATTTGATCACCTACCAACCATTAAGAATTCCTGCTCTCACAGACTTTTAATAAGCCCTCCTGTTCTCCACTCATTACCTGTATTAACTGCACCTGTTTGAACTCGTTACCTGTATAAAAGACACCTGTCCACACACTCAATCAAACAAACAGACTCCAACCTCTCCACAATGGCTAAGACCCGAGAGCTGTGTTAGGACATCTGGGATAAAATTGTAGACCTGCACAAGGCTGGGATGGGCTACAGGACAATAGGCAAGCAGCTTGGTGAGAAGAGAACAACTGTTGGCGCAATTATTAGAAAATGAAAGAAGTTCAAGATGACGGTCAATCTCCCTCGGTCTGGGGCTCCATGCAAGATCTTACCTCGTGGGGCATCAATGATCATGAGTAAGGTGAGGGATCAGCCCAGAACTACACAGCAGGACCTGGTCAATGACCTGAAGAGAGCTGGGACCACAGTCTCAAGGAAAATCATTAGTAACACACTACACCGTCATGGATTAAAATCGTGCAGCGCACGCAAGGTCCCCCTGCTCAAGCCAGCGCATGTCCAGGCCCGTCTGAAGTTTGCCAATGACCATCTGGATGATCCAGAGGAGGAATGGGAGAACGTCATGTGGTCTGATGAGACAAAAATAGAGCTTTTTGGTCTAAACTCCACTCGCTGTGTTTGGAGGAAGAAGAAGGATGAGTACAACCCCAAGAACACCATCCCAACCGTGAAGAATGGAGGTGGAAACATCATTCTTTGGGGATGCTTTTCTGCAAAGGGGACAGGATGACTGCACCGTATTGAGGGGAGGATGGATGGGGCCATGTATCGCGAGATCTTGGCAAACAACCTCCTTCCCTCAGTAAGAGCATTGAAGATGGGTCGTGGCTGGGTCTTCCAGCATGACAACGGCCCGAAACACACAGCCAGGGCAACTAAGGAGTGGTTCCTTAAGAAGCATCTCAAGGTCCTGGAGTGACCTAGCCAGTCTCCAGACCTGAACCCAATAGAAAATCTTTGGAGGGAGCTGAAAGTCCGTATTGCCCAGCGACAGCCCTGAAACCTGAAGGATCTGGAGAAGGTCTGTATGGAGGAGTGGGCCAAAATCCCTGCTGCAGTCTGTGCAAATCAGGTCAAGATTACAGGAAACATATGATTTCTGTAATTGCAAACAAAGGTTTCTGTACCAAATATTAAGCTCTGTTTTTCTGATGTATCAAATACTTATGTCAGGCAAGAAAATGCTAATTAATTACTTAAAAATCAAACAATGTGATTTTCTGGATTTTTGATTTAGATTCATTTTAGATGTTATTTTTGTAAGCTTCATTTTTAAAATGTGTACATTTATGGTTCAAGACTCTCTCCAAAAAATGTATTTGCCACAAAAGAGACCAAACACACAACAAAGTTGAAGACGAAATTGACTGATAGCATTATTATTTTTCTTCAAATTTTCTACAGATATCATGATATTGCTATCGTGAATTATTTTGGCCACGGTAAACATGTAGTGAAAATTGGATATCCGGACAGCCCTAATTTCAACATATTTTAATAAGATCAGATGTTGTTGAGTTCCACTTTAAATCTTAGGTTAACATTGAGATAGTTGTTAATAAAAAGTTTACATATAATTCAGGCATGTATAAGAATCATAGCACATGCCACATATTGCCATTTTGCTAAACCAAAAACGGCAATATTGGTTCTGCAGTCTGTTTCAGAAGATACTCAAAGTGCAGTAGTCTGAACCTGTATGAACAAAGAAGTGTTACTGGTTCATACCTAATAATGTCAGAGTGATTGCACTTAGGAATTTACACTTCAAAATATACATGTAGCCATACAAATGTATTAATTTGCAGGTATACAGAATTCCACTTTGCGATACTGGTTTTGAAATTTAACAATTGTGTGTACAAAAAAGGCTTTGTTGGTTAACTGAATATGAATGAACACATTCAGCACTGGATAGCACAATATAATTCCTGACAGACGTCCTCTGTGCAATATTGCACATTACTCCTAGTCTATGACATAAGCATCTCTCAGTGTTAACACGGGATGTCACTACACCACCTCCCACCACTATACGTGACTGTAGTATTGACTACAGAGTGAACTTGGCCATTTTGGGGTAAGATGTGGTTTTGCACCCCTGCACTAAAAGGGAGTAGCGACTTCGCAGTGTCAGTTCCTATCGTTGTTTGCAGCCAATCTTCCCCTTTATATCACAGAGCTAGGGTCAGTAAACGCATCCAGCAGTAGAGGGGACAACAGGTCATAGAGGGCATAGGGGAGGAAGTGTGATGAAATGTTGTATTGTCCACTCATTCGCTTAGGGGTGAGTGACTGGACCACACTTCGGTTGAGCAGTAACGATGTGTAAGCCTAACAGAACAAGTTCATCTGAGGCATTAGTTTAATCATCCTCTGCTGACACACGATAGAAAAAGTGCCTCACAGTGTGGGGAAAACCGTGTCATAATGCAAAATATTTAATAATCCTGCATTTTTATGCTGGGTGTAAATTATTTGGGTATTAACATTAAGTAATTTAGCAGACACAATAATCCTGAGTGACTTACAATAGGAAGGGAATACATGCACACTCTTATACCACCACATGGATCAAAAAAGCCTATGACATAAGGTGCTAGTTGTAAATTATGACACAAAAGTCTAAAGAGACATAATATTCCAAAACTGTGTTATAGAAATTCTTGAACTAAAGTAAATTTGCGAAATGTATTTTCTATTACCTGGTATGTAACTCTGGTCTTTGTTTGTGACACGTCTGTATAATATCAGAGGATTATTAGGTATTCTGACCATCTACTTAAACCAATAAGGGTATCTGTACTTTGGTCCTTAGGAATGTGGAACTTGGGGGGGGAAGTAGGGGCAATTGGCTTCTTTAGGTAAACACTAAAGTAAACATTATGGCAGGAAGGATAAGGTGTGGGGACAGCCCACCCTTTGGGTGAAACCTAGGATTGTGATAGAACAAAGGGGAATGTGTTTTGCTGAGTTAGGACAGATGTGCAGCATCTTACCACACCCCTTTTTAAGCACCCTTTTAAGAACTGATGATTTTCCTGTATTAATTTAGAGACGACTCCTCAGATGATTATCCTGTAAGCTTTTGACACGGCTCTCTATTTGCACATAAACTATTAATTGTGCCAAGAGAATGTTGTCTCTGTACTTACTCCTTTAAGAGTTCCGATCGATGGAATTACCTTCACAAAAGCAGCTGCACATTTCCCCAGATTATGTTGCGGAAAAAGGCAGCAAGCAAGTCAAGTGAGTTACCTTTGTCTAAGAAAAGTGAGAGCATAAACAACATGAATTTAATCAACAATTATATGTTATATGTGGACTCTGGGTATAGAAAACTTACAATCTTCAGAAATTATATATTTGTAGCAACTTTTGCCTGTTACAATGTTTGATTGTCTTAGCTCTTAACAGCCTCAAGCAATTTTCCTTTCATTGGACATCTACATTTTACATTTTCATACATTTTTAAACTTTTCTTGTCAAATTAAATATTTTGCGGGAATAGATTTTTTTCCTTAACGGTAAAACACTTTTTGTTAGAATAGCAGTTGGCCATTATGTAAAATTGTTTGCAACAATTGTGTAAGTCAAGATGTATAATGACAACATTACAATAGGCTAAAAAGTTCCAGCTGTTATGATATTGTAATAATCATGTCATTTTCAGCTGAGTAACTGTGTACAAATACTTGTGGGGCCATGCATTGTCATGCAGAAACATGAGATAATAGCTGTGGAAAAAGTTGGATGTTTAGGTCCTGGGCTAGCATGGTTACACCTGATCATGTTAGCTGTTAGACCATTAGACATACTTTGAAAAAAGCTTATGGACGTGGCTAATTAGGACATTTGCATTCAATTATATGGCAATTTGTCTTGTGTGCATACCTGTAGTTATCATGCAAATGGCAACACTCCCTCAAAATTGTAGCATTTTATTGTGACAAAACAAAACATTTTAGCATAAAATATGCCAATGTATTGATTATACTGTTTAGTACCCATCAAGTGGATCTTTGCAAAGGAAATTGCTGACTAACAGGTTTGTAAACAAATTACTGCTCATCATATAAGACAAAGAAAGCATTTTGTGCATTTGGATAATTTCTTCTATATCAGCTCATGTAATATGGGACGAACACTTCACCGTGCACAGTGTAGCATTTATAATTTTGTTCAGTGCAATAATAAGTACTATTAATATAACCCTGACACTCAAGTTCGGAGCTTACTCTGTGTCACTTGATAAAAGCATGGCAAGGAAGTCCAACTAACAAACGGGAAGTGGTGTCGGAGTGTACACTCACCTAAAGGATTATTAAGAACACCATACTAATACTGATACCCCATTTCGCCTTCAGAACTGCCTTAATTCTAAATGGCATTGATTCAACAAGGTGCTGAAAGCATTCTTTAGAAATGTTGGCCCATATTGATAGGATAGCATCTTGCAGTTGATGGAGAATTGTGGGATGCACATCCAGAGCATGAAGCTCCCATTCCACCACATCCCAAAGATGTTCTACTGGGTTGAGATCTGGTGTGGGGGCCATTTCAGTACAGTGAACTCATTGTCATGTTCAAGAAACCAATTTGAAATGATTCGAGCTTTGTGACAAGGTGCATTATCCTGCTGGAAGTAGCCATCAGAGGATGGGTACATGGTGGTCATAAAGGGACGGACATGGTCAGAAACAATGCTCAGGTAGGCCGTGGCATTTAAACGATGCCCAATTGGCACTAAGGGGCCTAAAGTGTGCCAAGAAAACATCCCCCACACCATTACACCACCACCACCAGCCTGCACAGTGGTAACAAGGCATGATGGATCTATGTTCTCATTCGGTTTACGCCAAATTCTGACTCTACCATCTGAATGTCTCAACAGAAATCGAGACTCAACAGACCAGGCAACATTCTTCTAGTCTTCAACTGTCCAATTTTGGTGAGCTCGTGCAAATTGTAGCCTCTTTTTCCTATTTGTAGTGGAGATTAGTACACGGTGGGGTCTTCTGCTGTTGTAGCCCATCCGCCTCAAGGTTGTGCGTGTTGGGGCTTCACAAATGCTTTGCTGCATACCTCGGTTGTAACGAGTGGTTATTTCAGTCAAAGTTGCTCTTCTATCAGTTTGAATCAGTCAGCCCATTCTCCTCTGACCTCTAGCATCAACAAGGCATTTTCGCCCACAGGACTGCCGCATACTGGATGTTTTTTCCCTTTTCACACCATTCTTTGTAAACCCTAGAAATGGTTGTGCGTGAAAATCCCAGTAACTGAGCAGATTGTGAAATACTCAACCATGCCACGCTCAAAATTGCTTAAATCACCTTTCTTTCCCATTCTGACATTCAGTTTGGAGTTAAGGAGATTGTCTTGACCAGGACCACACCCCTAAATGCATTGAAGCAACTGCCATGTGATTGGTTGATTAGATAATTGCATTAATGAGAAATTGAACAGGTGTTCCTAATAATCCTTCAGGTGAGTGTATGTTTAGATAGCAAAAGACCATCTGTTGATCTGTACACAGGAAGTCACGTTCATTCAAAGCGCAACTGTAAATAGTCAATGGGCTAATGTGTATTCAGTTTGGGATGTCTATAAAGGTGAGGACAACCGGAAGTTTCTTTGAGATTGAGTGAGGTTGTGTAAGGAAAACCGGCACCGTAACCTCATGAACAAGACTATCTAATGCTGCAATAAATAACTGAATTACTCTCTCCCTTGACAACCGGGTATGTGATCATTATTTCAAACACTATACGAAACTGGGTAAAATATGGATTTTAGTGGAATACAATAGTCATAAAAAGAATAATATTTTTTTTAAATGTTCTTCCAACCCTTTCTATCTTCATGATGCTTAATTTGCAGATATAGCCATGCCTCATCTAAAAAAAAGCCTAGTATGTTTGGGAAAGTCTAAGATCAAGAAATGTGTCCTGCGATGCAGATCGTACTAAGTCACTCTACCTTGTCATACTGCTGATGCAACCACGCAAGTGCAGAGAAGAAAATATGGGTCCAGAGAAGAGAGCACATTCCCCGGGAAGCAACCAACAAGAACTTAATTAATGACTGTAATTAGAGAGCAGATCTAGCACCCGACAATGAAATAAACACTGCTGCCGCCACTGCAGCTGACTGAGAGGACAGGAAAGAAACAAGATGCGCCTGTCACACTGATGTCATTCACCAAAAACCCAACCCAGCTGAAATCAATGGTTTAAAACATATGCTGAAATTGAGAACTTAACTGCACATCCCTCAGATGGTCATTTTATGAGAGCAATCTTAGGCCTCGTTAAGATGTCCCCACTAAGAATTGTTATGAACTTATGTTCATCTTCATTTACTGGTTTTTAACCTTGTTTACTTGTTTTGACAACAAAGATAAGAGGCTGGAGAGAGCAAGAGAAAGACAGTGAGAGCGAGAAAGACAGGCAGCCAGACAGAGAAACAGAAAGAGGGAGAGAAACAAAGAGACATATAGACAGGCAGCCCCAGCCTGTACCTGTATCTTGATGGGCCATGAGAAGTTGCTGACATAGACGTAGAATGTGATGTTGGGATTGGTCCGGAAGGTGAACTTCTCACATGAGAAGCTTTCCCGGAACTCCTTGATGTTGCTGTGGGACACAATGGGGATCTCCTCACCAGAGATGGTGCCAGCTAGAAATGAAAACAGGACAGATAGATGGTGTAAAATATTATTGCACCGAGTAGTAACCCCCACACACTTAGAAACATGTCACATCTCTATATAACTAAGAAAAATGGCACACTAAAAGCCCTTTTTGTCATAACGGTGATAATCAGATGCTTCAAATTCTGAATGCTGATTGTCTGAAAGTCGTGGTATATGAGACCCTATAATATGGGTATGACATTGCATAAATTTTTACAGTTTTAACTACCTTGGTAACCAGTTTATAAATGCAATAACATTTTGATGGTTTGTGGCATATAGGTCAAATAACACACCCAGTTTCCAAGGCTATTAAAAGCCGTAAAAAATTGGTGTGATATCATACCCATGTTATATGGTCTCATTGCTGCCTTATTGCTTAAATATACAACAGTTTTCAGCCAATCAGTATTCAGATCACCTGGTTTCTAACTGCCATTACAGAATTGGTGATGGCATGAGCAGAGCCACTGGGGCAATCTCCATGAAGTAATCCATTTATGTGTAGTTAATATACTCATTCAATTTACCAGCAGTCAGGTCATCAGGAGGGATCAGCCAATAACCAGCCAGGTGAACTCAAGTAGTTAGTACAACGTGCTGCAGTGCCCTTCAGCAAGCCACCTAACCCTAATTTCTCCCAAATGTCGGTCAGAATGAAGTGTCTCCATTAACAACATTCTAAATGTAAAATCTGTGAGAGTTGGAAATACCAGACAGCTGATTACACTAAAATGTGTTGTGTGCTTCAATGTATTTTAGCTTAGGTAGTACCTTTAGCCATCTCTATGACAGACAATCACTGGCCAACAAGAAAGGCTCTGAAGGGGGAGTTGAATGGCCAACATAGAAAAACTGAATGTACAGCATCATCAAAAGTGAATAAATTACCAAAATCTGGGCATATATTCACAAAGCGTCTCACAGCAGTGCTGATCTAGGATCTGTAGTAGCTTAGAAATCATAATGAATAAGAAAGGCAACAAGGGCTTACATCAACAATCATACTTTTAGTGGCTTTGTGAATACCAAACTGTACTAATAAAAAATGCAAAAAGGAAATAAAATGCTATAAAAGGGATCTCTACCGTAATTAGATGTGACCAGGGCCTCTGAAAGACCAATTTAAGAATTTAAAAGACCACAGACTAAATGAAACACTCAGAATATGAGTGTGAAATAAATGTCACTTCAAAAACTCTCAAAGGATCTTTGTCCAATCAACAATCAAAACATTTGAAGCAATATGAATTCATGCGAACCACTTGCTCTTAGACTTTCAAACATTTGCCATTCCAAACCACGGCCTCTGAAACAAAAGTGTTTGAAAATGACAGCTTGAGCGTGGTTACGTGTGGACTTTTATCTTAATTGAAATCGGGGGGGGGGGGGGGGTTCTTGGTGAACGAGGTCCTGTCGACTGCAAGGAGACCCCATTCTCGGGGGAGAGAGAATATGCTTTAAAGCAAGGGGATCCAGCTCCCAAATATTAATGACAGCAGCACTGTGTAAAGGTTGAGGTGGCAGAGGAGAGTGAGGGGAGGTTAACCAGTTTAAGTGGAGGGAAAAAGTCAATGCCGTCGGGAGGGGAGGACATCGGATGTGAGGAGGAGTATGGACTAGATAAGTATCAGGACAGGCTTGGGACTGCAGTGTCCTTGGGTTTCTCTTTGCGAAATGCAAACATGCGTACACACTCAAATGCAGGCAAACATGCAGGCAATATTAAAATACACAATTGCATAATAAATAGTCAACTGTTTGTGATTTTTGATTATACCCAACATTTCTTTAAAATTACATATTAAGCTCATTCCAGCTGTTCATCTAGTTGGATTTCATTGCATGCTATTGAGAATAATTTTATCATACAACAGTTCGACTGATATCTGGCAGACTTTAAGCAAGGCAAAAACAAACTCACCAATCAACAGTATGAAGTATGTAAGTATTTTTGGTCTGTGTCAGTGATGTCTATAACGTATGACAACCACAAATACATGTTCTGACATGTATCGAAAAAGACACTAGATAATTCTGTTGCGTAAACTTGCACATTGATAGCTTAAGACACCACCTTCCGGGGTAGCGTGGGCAGCAATTCGGTTCGACCTGCCCCGGAGGTTTGCAAGTGTGAAGATAATTGTGTCGGAACTACAATATAACAAGAGCCAGTATAACTGACGCCCACAATCTTCTGTGCTATGTCTCGAACATGCAAGTGTAAAAGTGTTATATGAAACTGATTATGCAAATTAAGATGTCGACCTAGCATTTTATTTTCTCTTTCATAATGTAAATAAACCCTAAGAGAGACTGTGCATCTACAATCAGAGTAGAAAGAAATATGCAATGATTTTTGTCCCCGCCCCTTTGAAATCACCTTTAATTAGTTGACATCTAATTTTATGCAAATTATGTGTCTGAGATTAAAAGAACACACAATAACACAAATTGGATTTTCACACCTGTCTAAAATATAGATGGATTTTCGGGACACCAAGATATACTGGGATTACCCCCACTAATTTCAATTTCCCCAGATCAGAAGCTGTTGAGAAACCAAATAAAATAACAAAACCTTTATTATTAGAGTTGTCTAAATTAACGCATTAATGCTTGCAATAAATAAAAAATGCTTAATGCCATAATTGTTTTGTCACTGTTAATGCATTTGTCTTTTTTGGAGCCAGAGTTAGTGCTTGACTTGAGCAGGAGCTGTCACTAATTCATTTTGAACAGTATACGGGTAACATCATTTGGTACTGGACTTGTGCACTTCAAATGAGCTCTTTTCAGTATAACAATAGCCTACACATTCATGTCATGAATCGTTTTTACTCGTCTGTGAATCTTGCAGTGTAACATATCCCTTTCGCATAGAGTTGATCAGGTTGTTGATTGTGGCCTGTGGAATGTTGTTCCACTGCTCTTCAATGGCTGTGCGAAGTTGCTGGATATTGGCAGGACCTGGAACACGCTGTCATATACGCCAATCCAGACCATCCCAAACATGCTCAATGGATGACATGTCCGGTGAGTATGCTGGCCATACAAGAACTGGGATGTTTTAAGCTTCCAGGAATTGTGTACAGATCCTTGCAACATGGGGCCGTGCATTATCATGCTGCAACATGACGTGAAGGTCGTGGATGAACGACACAACAATGGGCCTCAGGATCTCATCACGGTATCTCAATAAAATGCACCTGTGTTCATTGTCCATAACACACACCTGCCCATACCATAACCCCACTGCCACCATGGGCCACTCCATCCACAACGTTGACATCAGCAAACTGCTTACCCACACAACGTCATACACCCTTCCATCTGCCTTTGTTTTTAACCATTTACAGACCACCACGATATTCTGCAAATTTGATTGTTGATTTTGCTGAACTACTCCGTTATATCAGTTGATTATAACTTGTTTATCATTACAGGGTATTTTAACATCCACATAGATAATAGTACAGATAATAATGCCGAATATCTTTTTGCACTACTTGACACTTCTGATCTCACTCAACATGTGACAGAGGGTACACATTCTCAATATTTCCTCTGTCATGGTTAAAGACTTGGCCCTGTGTGATCATTTCTGTGTCTTTTTTGATTACTTATCACCCCAAATGTTCCAGTAAACTCTGTTTCCGTAAAGAAAAGGTACATTAATGAGAATACCAATGAGAGTACCAGTTTATTGAAGCCATCTCTCCAACAATAAGTGCTGAGTCATTACATTGATAAATGTAATGTCATGGATCGTGTTGCACCGGTAAAAGTAGAGAAAACTATGAGCAAATAGAAAACACCATGGAGAACCACCATGATGGTAAGCGCCTAGAAAAGAGAATGTAGGAAAGCGGAACGTAAGTGGAGGAAAACTAAACTTCAAATTCACTATGACATCTAGAAACAAAGCCTTGGTAGCTTGAACAATGAGTTACGCAGGGCCAGACAGCGACATTTATCGGGAATGATCAACAAGAATATCAACAATACCCGCACTCTATTTGTCATGGTCGACAAACCCAATAAAGCAGATAGCATCAGAACTCATGTTCACTGTGAAATGTAATGAATTTGCGTGTTTCTTTAGTGAAAAAATTATAAGTATTAGACGGAACATCAGAACTACACAGTCTAACAAGGACTCTGTACCGTCACCACGACCACCAAGACATAACTTGATTGTCGCATTTTAATACAATTGATCAAAGTTTTAAATTATATACGGCTGAATACGGATTCTGATAAAATAAAAGTTCTGGTTCAATTAGATCTCAGTGCAGCATTTGACACTGTAGATCTTAGAACACTTATAGATAGGCTGGATTGTGTATTGGGAAGGACACCCCCCCGGGACAGTCCTTGACTGGTTCAGATCTTATCTAGATGGCTGGAGTCACTTTGTCACCATTGGTAATCATTAATCTGATAGGGTGGCTATGACATGCGGAGTACCACAGGGCTCATTTCTTGGACCGCTTCTGTTCAAACTATTAACTAAAACAGCAGTGCCCATGATACTCAAATATATATGGCTCTCGAAACGTATGACAACAGCTCTTTAGATTCTCATGCGTCACTGTATAGAGCACATATATACCTGGATGAACCAGAATTGTCTACAATTAAACCAAGATAGAGATTATTGTGTTGGGCAACAAAAATAAAAGAACAAGTATTAGTAAAGAGCTGGATTCTCGGGCCCTTAAAACCAGGGATCAAGTGGATAATCTTGGAGTTCTGTTAGACCTCACATTTAAGAGTCATATCAAAGCGGGCACCAAAACAGCATTCTATCATCTAAAAATATAGCCAGAATCAAAGGCTTGGTGTCCTAAAAAGACCAAGAGAAGCTCATCCATGCTTTTAGGTCTAGTAGGGTTGACTACTGTAATGGCCTCTTAACTGGACACCCAAAAAAACTGTAAAACAGCTGCAGCTCATTCAGAATGCTGCTGGAATGTTAACCAGGACCAAAAGAACGGAGAACATCACTCCAGTTCTTAAATCTTTGCATTGGCTTCCAGTCAGTTACAGAATAGATTTCAAAGTTGTGCTTTTAGTTTATAAATCTCTGAATGGTTTAGGACCCAAATACATTTCTGATATGTTTGAAGAATATAAACTGAGCAGGGCTCTTAGATCCATGAACATCAGTCAGCTAGTAGAACCCAGAGTCCAAACTAAACAAGCAGAAGCTGCGTTTAGCACTTATGCTGTAAATAACTGGAACAAACTACCAGATCTTAGACATGCCCCAAACGTATCAATTTTTAAAGCCAGGTTAAAAACACTTCTCTTTTCACATGCCTATGACTGAGCACTTAAACGTAATCAAACTGTTTAGCCTTATAGCTTCCTATGTTTATATCCCATTATTAATCTTTGTGTTCTTATTGTATTCTTTTATTATTATTATGTTTTCTTTTGTTTTGATGTTTTCATTTGAGTATTTGTCTTTATTTTATTGTACCTTCATATATTTCTCTTTGTACAGCACATTGAATTGCTTTGATGTATGAATTGTGCTATATAAATAAACTTGCTTGCTGTAGTGAAAACCGGGATTCATCCGTGAAGAGAACACCTCTCCAAAGTGCCAGACGCCTTCAAATGTAAGCATTTGCCCACTCAAGTCGGTCACGACAACGAACTGCAGTCAGTTCGAGACCCCGATGAGGACAACAAGCATGCAGATGAGCACCCCTGAGACAGTTTCTGACAGTTTGTGCAGAAATTCTTTGGTTATGCAAACCGATTGTTGCAGCAGCTGTTCGGGTGGATGGTCTCAGACGATCTCGGAGGTGAAGATGCTGGATGTGGAGGTCCACATTTTAGAGTGGCCTTTTATTGAGGCCAGCCTAAGGCACACCTGTGCAATAATCATGCTGTCTAATCAGCATCTTGATATGCCACACCTGTGAGGTGGATGGATTATCTCGGCAAAGGAAAAGAGCTCACTAACAGATTTAGACAGATTTGTAAAGAATATTTGAGAGAAATAGGTATTGTGTACATATAGTGGGGAGATCAAGAATTTGATACACTGCCGATTCTGCAGGTGTTCCAACTTACAAAGCATGTAGAAGTCTGTAATTTTTATCATATGTACTCTTCAACTGTGAGTTACGGAATCAAAAAAGAAATCCAGAAAAGTACATAGCATGATTAAGTAATACATTTGCATTTTATTGCATGACATAAGTATTTGATACATCAGAAAAGCACACACTGCAGCAGGGATTTTGAGAGGATCTACAAGAACCACCAAGTCTTAGATCCTTGAGTTCAGCTCATGATAAATTGGAAAAAAAACAAAAGTGTTGCATTTATAATTTTGTTCAGTGTACATATCTGATCCAGATTAATGAAAGACACATATTTGGTTGTGGCCACTTATCAAAAAAGCAACTTGTTTGCAGACCCTGACCTGAAACCCATTCTAACCACATTTTAGCTTATTAATCAAAGTACAAGAACTCAAAAAGCATAGGTGTGATTCAGTGTTGGATAACATGCTGACAGCTTTCAAAAGAGACTTCAACTTGGCTGAATTTGGCTGAATCTGAGCAGACAATATATCTCTATATACTTCACAATTCATCCGGCTGCTTTTGTCTTCTGACACATCATCAACAAACACTAGTGTCTGGAGACTCTCTCTATACACTGAAATTCAACAATACTGTTGTTTGCTCCTTGGGGTTTAAGGCCAGGTGTCTCTGCAAAAGCACTTTGTGACAAATGCTGTTGTAAAAAGGGCTTCATCATCATCATCATCTTCCGCTTATCTGGGGCCGGGTTGCGGAGCCAGCAGTCTAAGAAGAGATGCCCAGACTTCCCTCACCCTAGACACTTCCTCCAGCTCTTCCGGGGGGACACCAAGGCGTTCCCAGGCCAGCCAGGAGACATAGTCCCTCCAGCGTGTCCTAGGTCTTACCCGGGGTCTCCTCCTGGGGGGACGGGACCGGAACATCCAAAAACAGATGCCCAAGCCATCTCAGCTGACCCATCTTGATGTGGAGGAGCAGCGGCTCTACTCTGAGCTCCTCCCGGGTGACAGAGCTTCTCACCCTATCTCTAAGGGATCGCCCAGCCACCCTGCGGAGAAAGCTCATTTTCGGCCGCCTGTATCCGGGATCTTGTCCTTTCGATCATGACCCAAAGCTCATGACCATAGGTGAGAGTAGGAACGTACATTGACCGATAAATCGAGAGCATCGCCTTGCGGCTCAGCTCTTTCTTCACCACGACAGACCAATACATTGACCGCATTAATGTAGAAGCTGCACCAATCCATCTGTCAATCTCCTGTTCCATCCTTCCCTCACTCGTGAACAAGACCCCTAGATACTTAAACTCCTCCACTTGAGGCAGGCACTCTCCACCAACCTGAAGTGGGCAAGCCACACCTGACAGCCCGACTGAGGACCATGGCCTCGGATTTGGAGGTACTGATTCTCATCCCCACTGCTTCACACTCGACTGCAAACCGTCCCAGTGCATGCTGAAGGTCCTGGTTTGAAGGGGCCAACACGACAACACCATCCGCAAAGAGCAGAGACAAAATCGTGTGGTCCCAAAACCTGACACCCTCCGGCCCCTGGCTGCGCCTAGAAATTCTGTCCATAAAAATTACGAACAGAACCGGCGACAAAGAGCAGCCCTCCCGGAGTCCAACATGCACTGGGAACAAGTCTGACTTACTGCCGGCAATGCGGACCAAGCTCCTGCTTCGGTCGTACAGGGACCTGACAGCCCTTAGCAAAGGACCCAGGACCCCATATTCCCGAAGCAATCTCCGCAGGATGCCGCGAGGGACACAGTCGAATGCCTTCTCCAAATCCACAAAACACATGTGGATTGGTTGGACAAACTCCCATGAACCCTCCAACATCCCGTAGAGGGTATAGAGCTGGTCCAGTGTTCCACGGCCTGGACGAAAACCACACTGTTCCTCCTGAATCCGAGGTTCTACTATCGGCCGTATTCTCCTCTCCAGAACCCTGGCATAGACTTTCCCGGGGAGGCTGAGAAGTGTGATCCCCCTATAGTTGGAACACACCCTCCGGTCCCCCTTGTTAAAAAGAGGGACCACCACCCCGGTCTGCCATCCCAGAGGCACTGTCCCCGACCGCCACGCGATGTTGCACAGGCGTGTCAACCAAGACAGCCCCGCAACATCCAGAGACTTGAGGTACTCAGGGCGGATCTCATCCACCCCCTGTGCCTTGCCACCGAGCAGTTCCTAGACTACCTCTGTGACTTCAGCCCGGGTGATGGACGAGTCCAACTCTGAGCCCTCATCCTCTGCTTCCTCAATGGAAGACGTGACGGCGGGATTGAGGAGATCCTCGAAGTACTCCTTCCACCGCCCGACAACATCCCCAGTTGAGGTCAACAGTTGCCCACCTCTACTGTAAACAGCGTTGGTAGGGCACTGTTTCCATCTCCTGAGGCGCCGGACTGTTTGCCAGAATCTCTTTGAGGCTAGCCGATAGTCCTTCTCCATGGCCTCACCGAACTCCTCCCAGGCCCGAGTTTTTGCCTCCACAACCACCCGGGCTGCAGTCTGTTTGGCCTGCCGGTACCCTTCAGCTGCCTCAGGAGTCCCACAAGCCAACCAGGCCTGATAGGACTCCTTCAGCTTGACGGCATCCCTTACTTCCGGTGTCCACCACCGGGTTCAGGGATTTCCGCCTCGACAGGCACCGGAGACCTTAAGGGCACAGCTCTGAGCGGCCGCTTCGATAATGGCGGGGGAGAACATGGTCCACTCGGACTCAATATCTCCAGCCTCCCTCAGGATCCAGTCGAAGCTCTGCCGGAGGTGGGAGTTAAAGATCTCTCTGACAGGAGACTCGGCCAGACGTTCCCAGCAGACCCTTACAGTACGCTTGGGCCTGCCGAGCTTCCTCCCCCGCCATCGGATCCAACTCACCACCAAGTGGTGATCAGTTGACAGCTCCGCCCCTCTCTTCACCAGAGTGTTCAAGACATACGGCCGCAGGTCAGATGAAACGACAACAAAGTCGATCATCGACCTACGGCCTAGTGTGTCCTGAAAAGGGCTTTATAAATAAATGTGTTGATTGATAGTGACCCAGTGCTATTGGAAGCCATGCATGGCCATGCCATCACACTGCCTCCACCGAGTTTAACAGATGATGTGGTTTGCTTCCAAAACGTTCCAAGCCTTCTCCATATTTTTTTCTTCAATTCATTCTTGTACAGGTTGATCTTAGTTTCATCTGTCCAAAGAATGCTGTTACAGAACTGGATTGACTTTTTTGTTGCTTTTGGGGGAAATCTGGCCTTTCTATTCTTGAACCTAATGAATCGTTTGCACCTTGTTCTGAACACTTTGCATTTGTTTTCATGAAGTCTTCACCTCATGGTAGACTTGGATAATGATATGCCTACCTCCTGGAGAGTGTTCTACATTTGACTGGAAGTTGGGCAGGGGTATTTCTTTACCATGGAAAGGATCCTACAATCATCCGCAACTGTTGTCTTCCATGGACATCCAGGCCTTTTTGCTGCAGAGCTCACCAGTGCATAACATTTTTTCTCAGAATGTACCAAATTATTGATTTGGCCACTCCAAATGTTCATGCTATCGACTGCACCCTAAGGATGGCCTGTTTCACTTGCATTGAGAGCTCCTTTGACCGCATGTTGTGGGTTAACAGCAACAGCTTCGAAATGCAAATGCCACACCTGGAATCAACTCCAGACCTTTTACCTGCTTAACTGATAAAGAAATAAAGGAATAGCCCTCACCTGTCCATGAAACAACTTTTGAGTCAAGTGTCCAATTACTTTTGGTCCCTTGAAAAAGAGGGGGCTACATATTAAAGAGCTATAATTGCTAAATCCTTCCTCCAATTTGGATGCGAAAACCCTCAAAGCTGAAAAACTGCGCTTTAAGCCCATATTCATTATTTAATTGTAACTTGAATATATTTTGGTAAATAGACAAAATAAAACCTGTCAGTGTCCAATTATTTCCGGACTTAACCGTAATTGTTATTGTACTTGGTGCCTTGATCAGAGGCACAATGGTAGAAGATGGAAGAACTATGGGATCATAGACCAGCCACTTTCTATTTAGATTTACATGGGATACCAATAGATTCTGCCAGTCATTGTGATCACTTACACTTACTCTTCAAATTCATTTTAAATAAATTCTGTAATTCATTATTTTTTATACTATTCTATATAGCTTGATAACGACCCAGTAGATGAACTGATGCTCTGGCTGGATGGTGATGTTGGAAAATGTGTATGCTAATAGGGACAATTAATATGCTAATTAGGCCAAATGGCGTTCGGCTCTGGCGGATACTGAGAGTCTGAAAGGTCTGAAGGTTCCAGTGTTAATTCAAAATCAAGCAATGTCCATACTTTACAAAAAACAATGCACTTTTGCTTAAATGTTTGCATATCCTTGGAGAATTGGTAATATATGTACTATTTGTAAAGAATACAGGAGTGAGCAGGCAAAACACGTCTTATTTCTTATGGGATTCACATTCAACTGTAGGTCATAATAGAATGGCATAATCTTAAAACGAAGAAAAAAAATGTACTGGCCCCTGCTCAAACGTCTGCATACCCTTAGTTCTTAATACTGTGTATTGCCCCCTTCAGCATAAATAACAGAGTGCAGTCTTTTGTAATAGTTGTCTATGAGGCACCAAATTCTTGGAGGTGGTATAGCTACCCATTCGTATAACATGTATAATACATTTTCGCAAGATTCCCCGTGCCTATAGAGCACAGACCAGCCCCAAAACATCAGTGAGCTACCACCATGCTTCACAGTGAGGATGGTATTCTGTTCACTATAGGCCTTGTTGACCCCTCTTCAAACATAGTGCTTATGGTTGTGACCATAAAGCTCTATTTTGGTCTCATCACTCCAAATTAGTGTGCCAGAAGCTGTGAGGCTTGTCAAGGTGTTGTCAGGCATATTGTAACTGGGATTTTTTTGTGGCATGGGCGCAGTAAAGACTTCTTTCTGGCAGCTCGACCACGCAGCTCATTATTGTTCAAGTATCGTCTTATTGTGCAACCACACACTCTTTTCCAAGACCAGCCTGTATTACCTGTGGGTTTTCATTGTATCCCAAACAATTATTCTGGCAGTTTTAGCTGCAATCTTTCTACTTGACCTTGGCTTGGTATCAAGAGATCCCCGAATTTTCCACTACTTAATAAATGATTGAACAGTACTGACTGGCATTTGCAAGGCTTTGGATATCTTTTTATATCCTTTTCCATCTTTATAAAGTCACGCAGGTCTTTTGACAGTTATTTTCTGCTCCCTATGGCTCAGTATCTAGCCTGCTCAGTGCATCTACGTGAGAGCTAACAAACTCATTGACTATTTATACAGACACTAACTGCATTTTAGAAAGCCACAGGTGTGGGAAATGCACCTTTAATAGCCAAACAAGCAAGGGTATGTAAACTTTTGATCAGGGCAATTTGGGTGATTTCCGTTATCATTATGATTTAAAAAGGAGCCAAATAACTATGTGATAATAAATGGCTTCATATGATCACTAACTGTAAATAAAAGACAGATTGTTATATCATAATTTCAAAATCAATGCCAAAATTTCACAAATATGCAAACTATATGTTTCACAAATATGCAAACTACAAGCTTAGGGTTATTCCTGCATAGAGACATTTCACCAGAGCCAAAATTATAAGAAAAAAAAAAGAATAACATTTCAAATCCTCCCTGAATGTGTTTAATAGCAATGTATCAAACAACTGAAAATAGGCCGAAGGCTAATGAACGAAACAACCGTTCAAATGAATGATAAAACTGACAGAGTCTTTTTTACTTAGGCAAAGGCAGCGGCTCCGTGATAGTTATCTTTTTTTTTCATGGAATCAGTAATCAGTAAATATATACATTTTTATAGTCTGCGTGCAGATTATCATGTCTTTATGATGTTGCTCAGTTAAAACATTTTTCTTTGCGAATGTACATAGAAGTTGATAAGAGAACTGAGCTGAAGGGCCGGGTATAAAACAAGTGATCATGTTGTAGTAATCCGCTGTGAAACGTTCGAATGAACAATACAATGGAACGAATCACAAAAAAAAAGGATTTGTGAGTCCCGAGTCACTAAAAAGATTTGTTAAAAATGAACAAATTGTTCACGAAATCACTAGAAGTCACGTGACTTCGCCCCGTCCTGTCAGCGGCATGGAAGCAACATGGAGAACTCATACGCCGAGTCAACTTAGCAGTGTCTGTCGTTAGGACACATTTTGGCTTCAGTAAAGACGATACCTAAGTCAAATGTAAATACTGCAGAAAAACAGTTTCAGCAGCCAAAGGTAATAACACTAATCGGTTTCAACACTTGGCACCCAATCACCTTACCAAATATGAACAGTGCATGGCTCAAAAAAAGAGAGACTGACAAGCGCCCAGCAACAAGTGCCTCCACAAGGCAGGTGTCGATAACACAAGCATTTCCAAAGGCTACACATTATGAAAAGGATTCAAGAAGATACCATTTGTTACTACATCGCGAAGGATATGGCTCCTATAGCTACAGTGAACTACGCTGCCCAACATGTACAAAACATGTCGTAAAAAGGCAGCTGCTGAACTGTCCAATCTTTGGTGAAGTAGGACGATGGATTCATACTTGGGCCTTACCTCGCACTACATTGATGATGAATGGAAGCTGCGCAACAGATGCCTTGAGACAGCATTATTTTCCAGTCGATCACACATCAGAGGTGATTGCACATGGCCTGAGAGATCTGCTTTCTGCGTGGGAACTCACGGAAGAGAACCTGCTGGCCATAACGAACAGACAATGGCGCTAATGTGGTCAAAGCTGCACAGCACAATGGATGGACACGGCAGCAGTGTTTTGGACACAGGTCGCACCTTGCAATCGGTAAGTGCACATCAGCTTAACAGACACAATGCTATAATATTCAATAATCTAATTGGGGATATCTGGGTGGTGACTGGCTGCTCTATTCTTAAATGATAGTGTGTATATGTTTTCATATTACTTTTAAATTCTACTTTTCTGTGCTGTTATACACAAGTGTGCCGCACAAGCCCTGAAAAGTGAAGCCAAAACGTCTCGATCGCCCCCTGGTGAGTGGTCCCAGTATAGGTCATAAACCCCGCCCTCCCCATGTTATTCAATGGGACGCGAGATCAACTAAACAATTAAATTACCCTTCAAATATATTTTTTCCGAAGCTGGTTTCTGTCATTTACTGTAGTTTGTATCACGCTAATGTAAATTCAAGAGTTTGTTTTTAAAATAAGTTTGTTTTTAGTTAGTTATTTAATGCTCTAAAAACGGTGGTGTGACGTCGTGATTCACAGCTGTGATTGACAGCTATCTGAGCCGAGGAGCCACTGAATCTTCGGAGGACTGAGGAGATTGGAACTTTACATTTAATCTCTAAATTTCTATAATTGATATAATTTCACACGGACATAATGGGTTGTTCTGCAGTACATTGTGCTAACCGATCTGGATCTTCAGGTGATCGTTAGCTAGAAGCTACAAATTATTTTTGTATTAGGCCTATTCTAAATTAAGGTTAAACATGATGTAAGTTAGGCTATAACATATCGTCTAGGTTTAACAAGCAAAGGTTGTACTGTACTTGGACTTGCGATTGATTACGGTATGCGCATTCTGCGAGGGAGAGTGAGGGCGGGGCACAGGGGTGGCGCCGTTGATTTCGCGGCTTTACGGCTTTACTTCCTGCTCGCTACTGCGCATAACTACTGCGCAGAACTGGTCCCAAGATCGCTATCTGCGCAGACGCAAGTCCAAGATGTCCGCGCCGTATCAGGACACTGGTGGCTTCATTTTTCACCAATGGAAAAGAGCGAAAGGGCGTCGTCCATTATATATACAGTCTATGGTTATACACATTGTAACATTTGTTTCAAAAGGTGCTATATAAAGTTCAGTTTTGCCTATTGTGACTGTGACTCGTTCCAGGCTGAGAAAAGTTAAACAAAGTAGTGCTAACAATAGCAACCTTATTAAGATAAAGCCTTCCTCCACCTCGGTTCCAAATAAAAATAACTGTATTACCTTGAATCTCAAAATGGGACTCCTAAATGTTAGATCCCTTGCTCCAAATGCAGTCACAGTAAATTTATTACATTCTGATCATAAACTAGATGTTATTGGCTTGTGTGAAACATGGCTAAAGCCTGATGAATTTACTGCCCTAAATGAGGCCTCTCCTCCTGGCTATACTAGTGATCATATCCCACATGCATCCTGAAAAGAAGGGGGTGTTGCTAATATTTATGACAGTATATATAAATGTACTCTTAAAACACATTACTGGTTTCCATTCTTTTGTTTTACTCATGAAACTTAACCAGGCTGATAAATCGTTTTACATAGCTACTATTTACAGGCCCCCCGGGCCATACACAATGTTCCTCATTGAGTTTCCAGAAATCTTCTCTAAACATGTAGTCATGGCAGATCGTATTTATTGGGCGATTTCAATATTCATATGGAAAAGTCCAATGACCCTCTTCAAAAAGCCTTTGAAGCCATAATTAATTCAACATGTTATCCAGCATGCCTCAGGTCCAACGCACTACCACAATCATACTTTAGATTTAGTCCTGTCATGGGAAATAGATATTGTAGATCTAATAATTTCCCCCCAAAATCCTGGAATATCAGATCACTGTCTTATTACGTTTAACGTTAAAACAAGAAATTAACTTGCTACGCAAACAATGAGTTTCAAAAGCTGTACTATAAATTTCTCGGATAACAAATAGATTTATTGATATTTTTCCAAGCTCGCTCATCAATGACAGAGTAAATAAATCTGTAAACGAGCTAATCGAGGATCTGAACTCAACACTGTAAAAATACTTTAGATATGGTTGCACCACTAGAAAAGAAATACGCAACAAGAAACTCACTCCCTGGTACACAGACAACACCAGGGACGGACTGGGACTAAAAAACGGCCCTGGACTTTGACTAGGCCTGGCCCAAACCAATCGGCGCGTGGAAACTCGACAACAACAACAATAACGCCTGCCGCCTGGCATGAGTGTCGCAAGACTTTAATTGTGGCTCATGATACTATACCATCCAAATTATAGCAATAGCACTGATGTTGACTAGATGTTGTGTTAAAAGCATATTATTCTAGATTATTGCTGTCTTAAAATGAATTTATTACTTAATAATCTTAATAAATTTATGCAGTAATTAATCTTACTGCACAAATAATAATACCACATCTAAATTAAAATACACCATTACAAATGTAACTTCTTCATTCAAAATCTTCAAAGTTTGTAAGCATTAACTGTAACGTTACCAACATTTTTAAAAGTAAAAGCACAACATTTTTCTTAATATTAGCTACTGCATGTGGCATTTTACAGCTAACATGTTGAAGTTTAGCTGTTTTAAATACTGTAATTAATAAAAATGTAGCAAACTGAATATCACTTCCTAACATCCCTAGCAAGTAACTCTCTTTCTCCTCTCATGTTCCATACTTACTTGCCCTGTATCTGCCTGTGGAACCAGCTCATCTTTCTGTCCCTCATCATCAATGGTGGCATGTTGCTGCATAGCGGTCTGGCTCACTTCTTCACTGCTGGGTCTGCTGCTAATATTTAACTGCGAGGTGCTGCTGCTGGCTGTGCAGCTAAATATTTCAGTTAGTTTGTGACATTTAGCGGCTTCAGTATCTAAATTCCAAAAAAAAATTATTTCGCCTTCTCAGCCCCGCCCTTTTCTTTTAGTTTTTTACCCGCGGCCGCGTTATGCATATTGTTTGTTTCTATGCTTCTTATCTAATGTCTTTGCTGTTGGTTTCTTCCTCCTCTTCCACTTCTTTTCCTTACTAGGCGGCCATGGCCAGTGCAGCTGGCATCCAACTTAAAGGTGCATTGCTGCCACCTACAGTACTGGAGTGTGAAACAGATTAGTGGGGGGGAAAAAACAGGTGATGACTGCGTGTGTGGCGGGTGGTGGACCGGCCTGCCGGCCGTCCTGGAGTACCAGCCGTACTGTGATTCTTCAGATCACACAGATGGCCAGTCCGCCCCTGGACAATACTAGAGCACTCAAGCAAGCCTCCAGAAAATTGGAGCGAAAGTGGCGCTCCACCAAGTTGGAAGTATTCAGACTAGCCTGGATAGACAGTTCAATACAATACCAAAAAGCACTCACATTTGCCAAAGATCATCACCATTAGAAATCAAATAACTGACTCCTCAAATAGTTGTAGTCGCCAAAATCTGTTATTCTGAGAATGTCCTGAACTTCCCTGACCATGTGTCAATGGAGAAACTTGAATTTTTTGATCCTGTATAGCTCGACACATTCACAAAATTTGTAATAAGTTCTAAACCCCACAAAAAGTCAGCTAGACCCGATTCCAACAAAATTACTTAAGGAGCTATTTCCGGTGCTAGATCAGCCAATGTTGAACGTAATAAATTGCTCCCTTCCCTCCGGATGTGTACCAAACTCAATAAGAATAGCAGAAATGAAGCCTCTTCTAAAAAAATCTAATCCAGACATATTAAAAAATTATAGGCCAATATCAAACCTCCCGTTCCTCTCAAAAATCTTAGAAAAATGTGTTTCCCAACAACTTCCTGAAGACAAATAACATTTATGAAATCCTCCAGTCCAGTTTCAGACCCAATCATAGTACTGAGACTGCACTCGTGAAGGTAACAAATGACCTTCTAAATGGCCTCAGACAAACATTCTGCATCCGTTCTGTTGCTTCTTGATCTTAGTACTGCTTTTGACACTATTGATCACTCCCTTCTCTTAGAGAGACTGGAAACCCATATTGGGCTACGTGGACATGTTCTAGCATGGTTTAACTCTTATTTATCTGAAAGATATCAGTTCCTTTGTGTAGATAGCATTTCCTATCAAATCAAAGGTATGTTTTGGTGTTCCTCAAGACTCGGTTGTGGCCCCATTATTGTTCTCACTATATATGCTGCCTCTGGGTGATGTAATCCGGAATCACGATGTCCATTTTCACTATTATGCTGATGACACACAATTATATTATTAATTGAGCATGGAGAAGATCCAAAAATAGCTACTTTGGAAGCATGCATTTCAGATATTAGGAAATTGATGACAGAGAACTTCTTGCTTCGGAACTCAAGAAAAAAAGAAATGCTAATTTTAGGATCCAAGAAACAAATAACTTTTTTGGCAGATCTCACTGTGAACTTCGACGGCTGCATGGTCGTATCCCAAAAAACTGTAAGAAACCTTGGCGTTACCCTTGACCCTGACCTCTCATTTGATGAACATATAAAATATATTTAAAGAGTTATACTAATTTTCCTCTAAGAAACATTGCAAAAATCTGAAACTTTCTATCAAAAATGTATGCAGAAAAACGAATTAGATCACTGCAATGCTCTTCTTTCCGGTTACCCAGATAAATCAATAAATAAACTTAAATTAGTGCTGCACACTGCTGCTAGAATCATAACTACAATTTATTTTTTTAACACATTACTCCAGTACTAGCCTCTTTACACTGGCTGCCTGTTAGGATTAGCTGTTGGCCCACACCTGTGGAGTACCAGGATTGAAAGACTCGTTGCTGTCCCTGTCCAAAGTCCTCCTGTTGTGTTGCAGATCAAGACGATACCTGACGATTTCAGGCTGCCACTCTGCTGACTCTTGATCTTAGGTCATATCATCCAGTCCTATAGACTACCATGGCCTTGTCAGATCAATTTCAAGGATAACAACAATAATATAGTTGCAAGCCACAATGGGACACCAGACATAAGGTAGAAAGGTCAGACACTTTGACACTAGTATACATTGACAGTATGTGGATTCTTTATAGTGAATAATCCTGAAAAGCCATGTTCCACTTTACTATATGTAGTTTTTTGGTATAAGGCAATTTACATCTCTAAGGGATCGCCTAGAGATAGGGTGAGAAGCTCGGTCACCCGGGAGGAGCTCAGAGTAGAGCCGCTGCTCCTCCACATCGAGAGGGGTCAGCTGAGGTGGCTTGGGCATCTTTTTCGGATGCCTCCGGAACGCCTTCCTGGGAAGGTGTTCCGGTCCCGTCCCACCGGGAGGAGACCCCGGGGAAGAACTAGGACACGCTGGAGGGACTATGTCTCCCGGCTGGCCTGGGAACGCCTCGGTGTCCCCCCGGAAGAGCTAGAGGAAGTGTCTGGGGAGAGGGAAGTCTGGGCATCCCTGCTTAGACTGCTACCCCCGCGACCCGGCCCCGGATAAGCGGAAGAAGATGGAGATGGATGGATGGCAATTTACATAAGGCAAATTCAGGTACTGGATCCAATGGTGGGTGGCTTAGTAAGCGCTGCTAGCTGTACCCTCTAATCTTCCCAATGCAATGACACTTTATAAGGATTCTTTAAACCCCAGTGAGTAATTTTCAAAAGCCATGTTCCACCTCACAACTTCTGTTTTTTGTTATAAGGCTATTAGCATAGGCCAAATTCAGTTATAGAGTCTTGCACTGGAGCCAATGGAGTGGGTCACATAGTGTCAATTTACATGGGAAAATAGAGGTTTTTGCCAGCAATACTTTCTATGTATGGATTCTTTATACCCTAGTAATTCTCGAAAGCCATGTTCCACCCCACAACGTCTAGTTTTTTTGTTATAAGGCAATATGCAAGACCAAATTAAGGTATAGTCTTGCACTGGAGCCAAAGGAGTATGTGGCTAAGAAGGTGCTGCTGGCTATACCCTCTATTTTCCCCAATGAATTGACACTTTATATGGATTATTTATACCCTACTAAGTCATTCTTGAAAGCCACGTTCCACCTCACAGAAAGTTTGTTTGTTTTAAGGCATGTTTCATAGCTGTATTTGGCTTACATTGAACTGAACCCAATGCAGTGGGTGACTAAGAAAGTACGGCTGGCTTGAACCTGTATTTTTCCACATTCATTGACACTTTACATGGATTCTTTAGGCCCTAGTTAGTAATTCTCTAATGCCATCAATTTTTTTTGTTATAAAGAAATTTGTATAGGCAAAATTCAAGTATAGTCTTGCACTGGAGCCAATGGAGTGGGTGGCTAAGAAAGTGCTGCTAGTGTAATGTACTTTGAGATAGACAGCACAGACGTTGGTCAACAGTGTAAGCACAGGAAAATAGACTGGCAGGGACATTCATGTCTATATGTGTATGATTGTACGGACTTTTTACTCAACAGTAATTTGCTATGGCCATCGATAAAAGCACAGGCAATGGAAAACGAAGTGTTAGGACACTGCAACTATATGTTTTTTTAAATTATATTTCACTAAGATTGTGTGTGCGTGTGTGAAAGAGATATACAATAAGGTAACAAACTCCTATGCTGTCTGTATCACATTCCTTCTATTGTCCAATGGACTTACATTAACCACCCTTTAACTTGAGGTCATTGTTCCGCCATCTTGCAATTTGTAATTTATTCCTTACAACCCTAATAGGGAGGCACATATGAGACACCTGTAAACCAACAGTCAGGTCAATCAGACTAACCAGGTCAGACTAATCAGGTCATTTTTATACTGGTCATAAGAGTTAGCATAAAGGTTTATCTTCGGGGTGGAATTGGCATAATTGAGGAAATGCAATAAGGCATGGCCTGTGGGGTTGCCCCTTGTGGAAGAATCAGGTCGGGTGTCTATTTGAATAATATACCTGGTCTGTATTTTCACTATGCCATAATATAATGCCCACATGAAGTGTATTCATCCATAGGTTTTACACATACCAGCAATTTTTTCAGCCATCTTGTAATATATCTCTTAGCTTGTAACAACCTATAGGGACATATATAAGACACATGTTTGCCGATTACCAGGTCAATCAGAGCTATTGTTGATTTAAACACATTTTTATAGGTTTCATTAAACTTTCACTGTACAAAATATCCAAGATGGCGGACATGATAAATGTTTTGCTTAAGCAATTGGCCAATTGCTTAATTTGCGAGTCATGCTGATGAAAGAGGTAAACTGTGTTACGGAAACATGTGGAGATCAATGTAGTACAATATTTCTTTGCACAAGGAATTGACCAGCACAGTCTAAATAGGTATGTTTGGGACAATGATAGTACAGTTCCCTTTAAAACATGTATGAAATCTAATAGAAATAGATTTGTGGTTAACTACAGAGTTCACCCCAACTAGTGAGCAGACTGTCTACACGCCTTGTGTATTTGCCTACCCTGACTTGGACCCCACTGCACGTCACTGACCAGACACACGCACACACATTACCTGTTGAGCCCACGGACCAGGTAATATTGAGATTGAAGTTGTTGGATGCATTGATAGACATGTCCAAGTTCTTGTTGGTCTAGGAATAAACAAATTAATCAAATTAACACACCTAAACATCCTATCAGGCATGTTATTCTATTGGAAAGAAATAAAGAAGGAAAAAGAGAAGGAAAGAATGAAGGAAAGAAAGAAACCAGAGAAAAGTGTCACTGTCTTCTATAGCCAAACTGATATTCCATAACCACAAAGTCAGATACCACAGCCTCAAAGTCAGAGACTGTGGTACCTGACTTTGTGGTTCATTTAAAGTTTGGATTAGACATGATGTAAACAGTGTGGTTAACATTAAGGTTTGAATTAATTTGTCAGAGAAACCTTTTAGAAACATGCAGGGCTTATCAGATTCTGGCTACATAAGGTCGTGATAACCAGAGAAGTGCAAATGCCTTCTTTAGGCTGGATCAAGTTGATGAACTGTATCCTTGTACGTTTTAATTTTGTAATGCATTGATTGCTGCTGCCTCCTCGGCCATGCCTCCCTTGTAAAAGAGAATCTGGGTCATAATGTTTTTTCTCCAGTTAAATAAATAAAAACATTGACATTACATAATGAGTTCTTCCAGCTCACCTGTTCAGGGGTGGCCATGAAGTTAATTGCCGTGTAGTGATGGTCGTCCTCCTGCAGAAGACTGAAGGTGAATTGGTAGTCTATCAGCAAGTTATCTGTTGGCCAAAAACACAGAATATAGGAAACCATTACCTAATATAGGTTCCTTCCACATCGTCACGTCTGAATTGCTTCAGAGACACAATTAGCTGCAAAATGCATTTTTGCTTGTTAAATCAAAATAGTTTTTACTTAATTTATTTCAAATGCATTTTTGTTGTTGTGTTTTGGTATTAAACTAATCTTTTTTTTTCTCTAAAAGCAGAAAACATCTCTATCTCCCACTTCAACTCATGCAACCCAGGAGAAACTTCAAAAAGTAACCTCAAATAGTTTTGACCCACTAGAGACTGAACTAGTGGCACCCTTATCAGTGGATATGGGTATTTCGCAGACATCTCCAGGGTTCCAGAGTTCCGCAGATTATGGAGGGCACCCCCGGGCTGTGAGTGGACCGAACCGGGTGTTGGAAGATGCTTGCTCACACTATCAAACTCAGTGCAGGTCTGGAATAGGACATGGTAATGAGAGGAATAGAAAATGGTAATTTATTGCAAAATCCCTATTTTAACCTGGGCTTTGGGTAAAGGATATTACTGTGCTGCTTCCAAACACTGGCCCTGATTCATGAAACCTTCTCAGAAAAGATCTCAGATACAAACATTTGGAGAAACTTCATCCCTGATCCACGAAACTGTCACACCTTGTTGAAATGAGTGTATATGTCATAGCAGTTTGAGAAATCAGATAAAGCTGTAGATGCGAGAACACCCTGCACCTGTCCTTATTTACATATGACACACCATCATTTATGTGGATGTGTCCATCAGCAACCTATGGGTTGACAGATGAACAAATTATAGCCTGAAATAGCAAATTAACCATACGTCATTCTCCATGACAAAATCAGCACAGTTGCCGAGCACTTTCGCATCTCAGCCCAGAGCCAAAGTCCTTAAAAAGAGCAAGCTCTGGAATCATTAAGGGAACTGCTAGACTTCTCACTAAGACCTGTTAGCTAATCAAGATGCCTGCCACCGAAATGAACAACCATATATTATCTTAAGTATGTATCGACATCTCAAGTAAGTCGATACGGCCTGAGTGATGTAGGAAAAGCACGTTTATTTGTGGCATTTCAAACCTTACAAACACATGAACAATAGAAATAAGAGAAAAAATGCAGAATAATGTTAAATAAATAATAGCCTCTGGTATTGTTACAATATTTAATAATGTGGTATGTTTGTTTGTGTTACAGTGGTGCAAAAAAGTATTTAGTCAGCCACCAATTGTGCAAGTTCTCCCACTTAAAAAGATGAGGCCTGTAATTTTCATCATAGGTACACTTCAACTATGAGAGACAAAATGAGAAAAAAAAATCCAGAAAATCACATTGTAGGATTTCTAATGAATTTATTGGTAAATTCCTCATTAAAATAAGTATTTGGTCACCTACAAACAAGCAAGATTTCTGGCTCTCACAGACCTGTAACAATTATTTAAGAGGCTCTTCTGTCCTCCACTCATTACCTGTATTAATGGCACCTGTTTGAACTTATCAGTATAAAAGACACCTGTCCACAACCTCAAACAATCACACTCCAAACTCCACTATGGCCAAGACCAAAGAGCTGTCAAAGTACACCAGAAACAAAATTGTAGACCTGCACCAGGCTGGGAAGACTGAATCTGCAATAGGTAAGCAGCTTGGTGTGAAGAAATCAACTGTGGGAGCAATAATAAGAAAATGGAAGAAATACAAGACCACTGATAATCTCCCTTGATCTGGGGTTCCACGCAAGATCTCACGCCGTGGGATCAAAATGATCACAAGAACGGTAAACAAAAATCCCAGAACCACACGGGGGGACCTAGTGAATGACCTGCAGAGAGCTGGGACCAAAGTAACAAAGGCTACCATCAGTAACACACTACGCCACAGTGCCAGGCGTGTCCCCCTGCTTAAGCCAGTACATGTCCAGGCCCGTCTGAGGTTTGCTAGAGAGCATTTGGATGGTCAAGAAGAGGTTTGGGAGAATGTCATATGGTCAGATGAAACCAAAATAGAACTTTTTGGTAAAAACTCAAATGCTGAGTTGCATCCAAAGAACACCATACCTACTGTGAAGCATGGGGGTGGAAACATCATGCTTTGGGGCAGTTTTTCTTCAAAGGGACCAGGGCCACTGATCCGTGTAAACGAAAGAATGAATCGGGCCTGTATCGTGAGATTTTGAGTGAAAACCTCCTTCCATCAGCAAGGGCGTTGAAGATGAAACGTGGCTGGGTCTTTCAGCATGACAATGATCCCAAACACACTGCCCGGGCAACGAAGGAGTGGCTTCGTAAGACTTTTAACTCCTAGAGTGGCCTAGCCATTCACCAGATCTCAACTCCATAGAAAATCTTTGGAGGGAGTTGAAAGTCTGTGTTGCCCAGCGACAGCCCCAAAACATCACTGCTCTAGAGGAGATCTGCATGGAGGAATGGACCAAAATACCAGCAACAGCGTGTGAAAACCTTGTGAAGACTTACAGAAAACGTTTGCCAACAAAGTATTTATAACAAAGTATTGAGATTAACTTTTGTTATCGACCAAATACTTGACCAATAAATTCATTAAACATCCTACAATGTGATTTTCTGGATTTATTTTCTTATTTTGTCTCTCATAGTTGAAGTGTACCTATGATGAAAATTACAGGCCTCTCTCTTATTAAGTGGGAGAACTTGCACAATTGGTGGGTGACTAAATATTTTTTGCCCCATTGTATATTCCTCATCATCTTATATTACCTATTATTATAATTGTGGTTGTTGTTACTGAGGCAGTTACGATTACAGTTTTTCGTGATAGTGATGTCTTATTGCGAAACAAGCATGATCTTATTTTTTTAACGTTGTGTTACACGGTCTCCAACCAGATGTGAGTGTTATTGAAAGGATACGAAAAAAGATAATATTGATGAATGTCAGTGAAATGATCGTAAGATCATTTTAAGATCAAATGTTATCATACGCACGTTTCATGAATAAGGGTCACAGTCTGGTAACAGAGGTCTTTTAAAAAGTGTTCACCAGAATCCCCTAAGAGCCTGGATCTGCACCTGCTTGTTGTAATGATATCTCATGTAGCCAGTGGCGTACCGCAGTTTCAACAGACCCCAGCAAAAAATGTAAATCACGCCTGGCCATTGGCTCAAACAATGCATCTCTTATTCAATCTACCGGTTGTAATCTGTCTGCTGGAGTGACACACGTCTCATTCACAACCAGTCAATGGTACAATGGCAATTGTCACAAATGACGGATTTCGATTCATAGACTCTCCCCTGCACCTTGTGGGCGTCCTTGCATTGCAGGGTGTCTGGTATGCATGTGGATGAAAGGTTTGCTTATTGTTAGTTTAAAGTCCCCTAGAGTCATCTTACATAGTGCTACATTTCGTATTCCTTATGGGACTTTAAGATTTAGCACACCATAAGATGTAGCCTTAGGCTGGGTGGGGTAAATAAGCAAAATTTTACTACCATTGATGAAACAACAATATGCTTCTATAGGCAGGGACAATATGCTTCTACAGGAAGGGCCAAACATTTGTGAATGTTTTTATTTAGGGCTGTCATATAGAAAAGTTCAGACATGCTTAAAAGACATGCTAGTACATGAGATAGGAACAACTGCTTTTGACTACAATGCCCCATACTTTTGGAATGCTTTGCAGAGTAAACTAAAGGCCTCACTGATTAGCGATTGTCACATTCACATTTACAACTTCTCAGCAGGAATTGCTGTGGATACGATCAAATTACTAGTAGTTCCCTTGCCTGTTTTCTGATCGGCATCTAGCAACTAGCAATTTATCGAGACCAGTTACAACAGGTACACAATGGCCGCAGTGTGCCACAGCCTTTAAGCATTGGTGCCCATAAGACAGTATGACAGAAGACTTTCTTAATGTGTGTGATTCCTATCCATGAGTTTTATTATTTTCTCAATATCGATATATAATATCATATTATTTAAAATATCTTACTTTGCTGTAATACAGGTCTCAACGGTAAAAGAGAGCTAAATCTTATCTTGATTTGCCTGAAATTATAATTACGAGAGTTTCTCCTACTGTAGGTGTGTTATAAAGCCCTAGGATTTAACCAAAGCACATCCTTTGCATTTAGCTCCACATAATACTATAGTTGGTTAATTGATTGAACTGCTTCTCTGTGTTGCAGCCACATGACAAAACAGAATGTTGTGTCAGCTGTGCAATCCTTAATATCAACTAATCACATTAATTAAAGTTGAAATCTGAAGTTGAGAGATACACCTTTTGGACATGTATCCATTGATTCAGAAAGAACACAAATTATGAATGCCACATAAGGTTAGTTTAATGGCTGTACACAAGTAGAACTCAATGTTTCGAACCAAAGTAAATGTAGACATATAATACAGCTTTAAGACATGGTTCAAATTATTATAGTTACTTTGATACCATGGTCACATAATTTGCTTTTGACTGAGGATTAACAATGCACAACATAGACAACAATCAGACTTAGATTTTCCAAAATCTACCGGACAAACACAAAATATTTGAATTGGAAAACTTGTATCTTAGTAGGAATGTGATAAGAAAAGATAAGAGTAATGCTCCTGGACTTTTCTATGACATGTTTCGCACACATAAAAGAAACGTGTGTCTTAAAAGTCTCTTCTAATCCTTTTCTGTCCCGCTTCTCAGTGGTTGTCCAGTTGAGGGATAGGTTAAAACAAATGATCCTTTAAAATATAGATGCAATATCAATAGAAGTATATGTTAGGAGCTATGTTGTCTGGGGCTATATGCCCCTGGTAGGGTCTCCCAAGGCAAACAGGTCCTAGGCGACGGGTCAGACTAAGAGCGGTTCAAAACCCCCTTAATGATGAGTAAAATTTTGAGATCCGTGACGTCGCCCGGTATGGCGCAGCCGGGGCCCCACCCTGGAGCCAGGCCCGGGGTTGGGGCTCGTAAGCGAGCGCCTGGTGGCCGGGCCTTTCCCCTTGGGGCCCGGCCGGGCTCAGCCCGAATGGGCGACGTGGGGCCGCCTTCCCGTGGGCTCACCACCCACGGGAGGGACCATAAGGGGCCGGTGCGAAGAAGATCGGGCGGCAGTCGAAGGCAGGGGCTTAGACAACCCGATCTCTGGACACGGAAACTAGCTCTAGGGACGTGGAATGTCGGGGAAGGAGCCTGAGATCGTGCGTGAGGTTGAGAGGTTCCGACTAGAGGTAGTCGGGATCACCTCTACGCACGGCTTGGGCTCTGGAACCACACTCCTTGAGAGAGGATGGACTCTTCATCACTCTGGAGTTGCCCATGGTGAGAGGCGACAGGCTGGTGTGGGTTTCCTTATAGCTCCCCAGCTCTGCCGCCATGTGTTGGAGTTTACCCCGGTGAACGAGAGGGTCGTTTCCTGGCGCCGACGGGTCGGGATAGGTCTCTCACTGTTGTTTGTGCCTACGGGCTGAACAGCAGTGCAGAGTACCCGACCTTCTTGGAGTCTCTGGGAGGGGTGCTGGAAAGTGCTCCAACTGGGGACTCCATCGTTCTACTGGGGGACTTCAAAGCCCACGTGGGCAACGACAGTGACACCTGGAGGGGCGTGATTGGGAGGAACGGCCCCCCTGATCTGAACCCGAGTGGTGTTCAGTTATTGGACTTCTGTGCTAGTCACAGTTTGTCCATAACGAACACCATGTTCAAGCATAAGGGTGTCCATCAGTGCACGTGGCATCAGGACACCCTAGGCCGCAGGTCGTATGTCTTGTACACTCGGGTGAAGAGAGGGGTGGAGCTGTCAACTGATCACCACCTGGTGGTGAGTTGGATCCGATGGCGGGGGAGGAAGCTGGATAGACTCGGTAGGCCCAAGTGTACTGTAAGGGTCTGCTGGGAACGTCAGGCCGAGTCTCCTGTCAGAGAGATCTTTAACTCCCACCTCCGGCAGAGCTTCGACTGAATCCTGAGGGAGGCTGGAGATATTGAGTCTTAGTGGACCATGTTATCCACCACCATTGTCGAAGCGGCCGCTCAGAGCTGTGGCCATAAGGTCTCCGGTGCCTGTCGAGGCGGCAATCCCCGAACCCGGTGGTGGACACCGGAAGAAAGGGATGCCGTCAAGCTGAAGGAGTCCTATCAGGCCTGGTTGGCTTGTGGGACTCCTGAGGCAGCTGACGGGTACCGGCAGGCCAAACGGACTGCAGCCCGGGTGGTTGTGGAGGCAAAAACTCGGGCCTGGGAGGAGTTCGGTGAGGCCATGGAAAAGGACTATCGGCTGGCCTCGAGGGAGATTCTGGCAAACCATCCGGCGCCTCAGGAGAGGCCCTACCAATGCTGTTTACAGTAGAGGTGGGCAGCTGTTGACCTCAACTGGGGATGTCGTCGGGCGGTGGAAGGAGTACTTCAAGGATCTCCTCAATCCCGCAGTCACATTTTCCATTGAGGAAGCAGAGAATGAGGGCTCAGAGGTGGACCCGTCCATCACCCGGGCTGAAGTCACAGAGGTAGTCTAGAAACTCCTCGGTGGCAAGGCACCGGGGGTGGATGAGATCCGCCTTGAGTACCTCAAGTCTCTGGATGTTGCGGGGCTGTCTTGGTTGACACGCCTGTGCAACATCGCGTGGCGGTTGGGGACAGTGCCTCTGGGATGGCAGACCGGGGTGGTGGTCCCTCTTTTTAAGAAGGGGGACCGGAGGGTGTGTTCCAACTATAGGGGGATCACACTTCTCAGCCTCCCCGGGAAAGTCTATGCCAGGGTTCTGGAGAGGAGAATACGGCCGATAGTAGAACCTCGGATTTAGGAGGAACAGTGTGGTTTTCGTCCAGGCCGTGGAACACTGGACCAGCTCTATACCCTCTACGGGGTGTTGGAGGGTTCGTGGGAGTTTGCCCAACCAATCCACATGTGTTTTGTGGATTTGGAGAAGGCATTCGACTGTGTCCCTCGTGGCATCCTGTGGAGAGTGATTCGGGAATATGGGGTCCTGGGTCCTTTGCTAAGGGCTGTCAGGTCCCTGTACGACCGAAGCAGGAGCTTGGTCCCTTATTGCCGGCAGTAAGTCAGACTTGTTCCCTGTGCATGTTGGACTCCGGCAGGGCTGCCCTTTGTCGCCGGTTCTGTTCGTAATTTTTATGGACAGAATATCTAGGCGCAGCCAGGGGCCGGAGTGTGTCAGGTTTGGGGACCACACGATTTCGTCTCTGCTCTTTGCGGATTATGTTGTCGTGTTGGCCCCTTTAAACCAGGACCTTCAGCATGCACTGGGACGGTTTGCAGTCGAGTGTGAAGCGGTGGGGATGAAAATCAGTACCTGCAAATCCCGTCCCACCGGGAGGAGACCCCGGGGAAGACCTAGGACACGCTGGAGGGACTATGTCTGGGAAGGTGTTCCGGTCCCGTCCCACCGGGAGGAGACCCCGGGGAAGACTTAGGACACGCTGGAGGGACTATGTCTCCCGGCTGGCCTGGGAACGCCTCGGTGTCCCCCCGGAAGAGCTGGAGGAAGTGTCTGGGGAGAGGGAAGTCTGGGCATCCCTGCTTAGACTGCTGCCCCCGCGACCCGGCCCCGGATAAGCGGAAGATGATGGATGGATGGATATCAATAGTAGTAGAAACTGAATTAAACAAGAGTTGTTTTGGGAATGGATTGGGGACAAAATTACATAATAAAGAGAAATTATAGCATTTTAAGACTCAAATTGACTCAGTTGCCTCAAAAGACTCATAATGGGTATTAAAAAGAACAAACTGCATTACTTTGGAAAATTTTGATATAGCTTAACAAATGGTAAAAACTTGATAAAATATGCCATATGGATATGAAACATGGGGGGTGTACAATATACTAGAACATTTTACAAATACAACAGATTATTGGTGCATTATTCTGCAATAAAGAACATTTATGACAGTGTTGATGAGTACTATTAGAAAGCAGTAGAATGTATTTCATCTGGTAGTCACCACTTAATGACCTGTGCTTCTCTAGATGCCCTATTGACTAGGTATACACGGCTAACACTTTAATTTCACACCCCAGCGACACATTGAACACATCACCAACCACCCACCCCTTCTCCCAAAACACACACTCACTATGGAGACCCAAGAAATACAAAGTGAAAACTGGCTATTTGGTGGTGTATTATGTAACCCCGCCCGGGGGGAAAATCACCATGCCTACATGAGGCAGCAACTTTCTAGGACCTTCTGGTGCAAAGTATGTGGGAACAATCAATCAAATGTATTTATAAAGACCTTTTTACAACAGCAGTTGTCACAAAGTGCTTTACAGAGACACCTGGCCTTAAACCCCAAGGAGCAAACAACAGTAGTGTTGAATTTCAGTGGCTAGGGGAAAAACTCCCTAAGAAGGACGAATTTTAGGAAAAAACCTAGAGAGGACACAGGCTCAGAGGGGTGACCAGTCTTCTTCTGGCTGTGCCGGGTGAGATATTAAGAGTCCAATTGGAATAATTAATACATTTCTCTGGGCTAAATCCAGAGTCTATTTAATTTCAGACTAGGTCAAAAGTATGACCAGATGGACAAGGACAGGGACAGCAACGGGCCCCCCAAACCAGGTACTCCGCAGGTGTGGACCAGGACCTCATGTCCTCCTAAAGTTTAAAACTGGAGGAGACTAGGAAAAGTCAGAAAGTGCATTCAACAACAATTTGTAGTGGGGAAGGAGAACTGACCCAATCCCCCAGCACAATAGTATAGCAGCGTAAGACCTTGGAACTGAGACGGGGGGGTCCGGCGACACTGTGGCCCTACCCGGGGGAGGCCCCAGACAAGGCCCAACAGGCAGGAAATCAATCCACCCACATCAACCAAAGGGACACCCACCAACCGCAACCACCCTGAATGAGGGCCAAGTATTGCCAGCAGAGTACAGCCCAATTGCACAAGTGTGCAACAGAGAGACAACAACAAGCCAATGAATCTTCCCCCGAAAGGCATTGGAGGGAGGGCATCCCAGTGGCAACATAATTAAACAGCCCAATTGAGTAGAATAGTTGGCATTTTACTGTGACGTTTAGTTCTTTGATAACGGCTATTCATTATTTAATTATGTTGATACTGAACATTCACTGCCCAAGATGATAGGTACATTTGTAGGCTTTTGAGGTTTTGTTATTTCCAATAAAAGTTTGATTTAGTTTTTCAGAACTTTCAACTTGTATAAAATGCCAATTAATTAGGGTTTCACCAGTTCAATGGTGAGTGTTTTTTGCAAAATCCTGTGAGATAAAATGGCATAAAGGTGACATTTTTGATGGTAGTAAAGGGCCAAGGGCCACAGCTTCTGGTGCAGTAAGCATTCATGACGGCCTCATGGTGGCGCTGTCACAAGCCTCCAAATATGCACTTTTTGCAAGCTCAACACGCCCACCCCTTGTGTGTCTTTAAAATTGACACATAGGTGTATTTCCTCATGATGAATATGTTTGCCATTGGGACCCATGAAGTCCGCCATGATGGATTTTCCGCCATTTTGGATTTTTTGAAAAACTAAAAAAATCTTCACGTACTTTGATATTTGGCATCTAGGGACCATGGTCTTCAAAAGATGTATCAGCCAGCCCGTTATGTCAAAAAACATGGATGCTTTTGACCAATGAACATGTGAGGGGGCGTGGTTTTGCACATATATAGACATCTCCTACAAGGATAATGGTATAATAATTCTACATGGTACGTATATTGACAAGGACCATATGGAAAAAATTACTGCAAAGATTTTATCAATTGAGGTTTTTCACATTTGCAAGCTCACCACGCTCACCATGTTAAAAAAAGAATCTTGAAAAAACCTATATAAGTCCATCTCCCAAGGAACATATTTGCAATTGGAACCCATTAAATCAGGCATAAAAGTTTTTCAGCAATTCTGAATGAGTGAAAAATGCTTCAAATGCTACTTTAATAGCATCAAATGACAGATTTAAACCTTTTCACAGTTACGTTTTAAAATATCACTGAAGGCCCCCTATGCACTGACAATTCCAGAATTGTATATTAGGAGACAACATAAACTGCCACCACAGCAGCCCATAACGCCATGTTGTTTATTAGATATGGAGCGGTATTCTGATTTCAACTGGTTAAAATTATTTTTTGAAATTATTTAGGGAAGTAGTACTGTTAAAGAGTATACTGAATATTTATTGTGCAACCTTCTAAGGTATTTTCCTGAGTATCACTGCACTTGCTGTATCAATAAAACATATGCAAAATATCAGACAACGCTATGTGTTAATAATGCCTTCATTATGTTAAAAACACCTTTATGAAGGTTATTTTGAGCTTGTTTGGCTAATTACTGTCTATGTGTGTAGACATGTTTGTTTTCATTCAACTGGATTCTGGGACCAAATGTCTCTGCGACCAAAGATGGTTGAACAACACGATTCACCAATCTGACCGGAAGTACTAATCTGGATTACGTTCTTGTCTCTGAGTCACTCATTTGTCACATGTATCTGACTTCGATAAACAATCTTTAGCAGACAAGTTGCATATTGTGAAATACCACATCATGTAATGTTAAGTTGATCAGTCATTTTTCTTTACCGGAAGGCAAGTAAGGTAGGTAAAATGCTCTAGTCTATATGTCATTTGCAACATCAATAAAAAACAAATATAATGCAATTGAACAAAATAGTAAGGTACTTGGGAACTGGGTCATATTTTTTAACTATGTCAGAAATTTCAGAAATGATCATTAATGACATGCTAGTAAACATTTTATGTAGCTAATAATCACAAAACATTGATGACTTGATAAAAAAATATTATTCAGTACAAGATACTTCTGCTAACCAGAGGCCTTTCTTGCTGGCCTAGTGATGTCACAATTAAAAAATAATAATTTTATAACTGAATATATATTTTCATTAATGCTATATGTATTTTACAAATTTCATCCCCCTCTATCTATTGATGTAGTTTTATTGCTATTCTCTCCTTCAGTTGCGCTGTTTCCAGTGCAGCTCAGATAAATCAAAGCTTTTATCCAATCAGATAAATCAGATTTTCCACATGCTGTCTCTAGGTGAAACCCCAAGCCTAAAGGGGAGGATGTTGTTGATTTTCATATTCTTCAATTAATCACATTTTGAGTTTGTCATGATGAGCCTATTTTTTGACACATAGCAGCGTTTTAGCTTGCCTAGTTGCCTACGTGTGCATTTTTCAGGTGGTGTGATCAGAGAGCCAGCTACATAACAGAGGTAAAACTAGTTAGGATGTGATGTAGGAACATCTAAGATTTATTTTAACTTTCTTACGTCAGGTTGATTTTTTTAGTTAGATTTTTTGGTTTAGATTTGTACTGAGCCCTGTTGTTTTTTTTATGCGCAATGGAGGAAAAGAAATGGATTTGGTGGTGGATTTACTGGCAAAGCCTTTTTCGAGAAAAGCTGGAAATTGCGAGGAACCTGGCAGCCCTGTCCCAGACAGGGAAAGGATATGTGTGGCACTTTCAATCGATCAAGTACAAGAAGTACACCTGGCTTACAGCGTCAAAGGAACATTGTTGTTGGGAGTACGTTCTTGTTTCTTTGGTACCGGTAATGTAATTGATTTGGGCTTTGCAATATATATTTGTGTTGCAGCGTCCTGCCATACTGCATAATGGTACTGTACATCCTTGATGGGTTCATTCACCATATTTTCATTAAACGAACTGCACTCACAAAATAGTTAAAAACAAACACACCGCTCTAAAACTGCAGACATTATTTATCTTGGGTAGCAACAATATGACCCCCGGTTTTCGTATTTTAATTTCAAAATAAATGTCTGCGGTGAAACGTTATTTGGCAGCAACAATAAGACTTCCGATTTTCATATGATGCCTTCAAAATAAAGTCTGCAGTTTGTCTATAGTTAGTATTGTGTAGGCTAGATTTTCAAAGGAAAAAGTATGTGGGGGAAGTTATGAATGAAACTAAATTACTATTTAAATAGAACTTTACATAAGTTAGAGAATATTATAAAGTGCAGCACACTGAGAAATGGTTAGAGGTTAAGTTAATGTAGAGAACATTATCTAAAATAAAAAAATCATTTTGATGTTATTGGTGTTCATTTGCTTGTGGTCATTAGCTTTGGAGAGGGATTGTGTAATATATCTAACCACACTATATTCCCCCCCCCCCCTCCACTATAATGTACAAAGGATATTTTTTGCGGAAAAACACTTCAATACCTGAATTTATTGAACAAAATACTCAGGAGACTTTGTAAAATTGCAAGTATAATGTAATGTAATGTAATGAAATCATACATCCAGCGAAACAATATTTTCTGCTCCCTCTTTAACCCGCAATGCAACACACTATACTGTACATGGAATTCGTATTGCCTTATTAGTTAGTAACTAGTGGTTTTTAGTAAGAATCTGGTAGGTGATTTAGGAACAGTTTTATATAATGGTTAATTGAGTGTGAGCATCACAATGATATTGATATAAGTGGAAAGACAACACTGACTGAACCTACTATCCAAGCTACATTTAGAGCCACACTACTAATAAACTCTACTCGTGCCAAAGAAATAAATCCAATAGCAAAGTATATGGCAATGGATCTGCAGCCTTGCCAAATAAATATTATATATTTATTTGGCAAAAAAAAAGTGCTGCATATAGTTGCCACCTATATATATATATATGTTTAATTATTGTTATTGTTGTAAGGGTTCTATTTTTGCGGGTTGTTTGAGTTGTTGTAAAAATATTTAGTGGAATGCTATGCTGCCATGATTATTTAATCCAAAAGAACAGCTAGCAGGAGCACTAAAAATAGCTCAGAATGCTACCGAAAACTAATGATGTTAGCTAGCTAGTTACTCCATCTAAAGTTATTCTGATGACATGAACGTTATAAAAAAAAACAGTTTAGCTATTAATTATTTGCCTTTTTGATATGGTGCCATGCTTTCCAGTCTCAGTAGCTAATCTATGCTCAGTAACTACATTAATACACAGTTTTCATTTGTACAATAATTTGTCACTATAGGCAAATATTTAGTGGATTCCAGTGTTGCCATGATAAAAAAATAGATATCTAATGATCCAAACATGAGTGATAAATGCTAATGATGTTACCTAGCTAGCAATGTTAGCTAATGGATATATGTTTAACTAACCTCAGTTTAAACAGTTGTCCTTCTAAAATCAATCGGGTGACATGAACATTATAACATACATTTTAGCTAATAATAATTTTACCAATTAGAGATGGTGTCATGCCTTCAAGCCTCAGTAGCTAATCTATGCTCATGTTCCTAAGTTAATTCTCTGTTTTAATTTGTACAATGACTTGCTAATATAAGCAAATGTTTAGTGGAATGCAATGTTGCCATGATTATTTCGTCAAATAAAACTGCTAGAAGAGTCTCAGTCTAAGCTAGTGTTAGTTCACCCTTAATCATTCTGGTGACATGAACATCATAAGCAATGCTTTAGCTCTTAAAAATTAGCTTTTGGTAAAGAGGGTGTTATGTGTTTAAGCTTCAGTAGATAAACCATTCTCAGTAATACTTTTTTTTTTTCAGTTCTCATTGGTTTCTACAGTTCCACTAACTGAAGTTTAAACTTATTAATTGCACCTTTAAATTGTACATGGCAGTTAAATTAAAACAAAATCTGAGATGTAATTTAACAACAACACATGGTCACGTAGGCTATATGCCCATGCCCTACCAAAGTCAAAATATCTTTACAATAAGAATAAGGAGGGTATTTTCCAAATAAATTAAAATCTGGAAAGGTATCGGTTTCATTGTTTCCACCCGTGATAGTCTTTGATCATCAAAATAAAAAAGTTATAAGATAGTTTGCTCCATCATTGATTTTAATACACAAGTTAAAATACCTTTGAAAATTATAATCATTATCTCTTCATCTTACAACAAATCTAACCCATCATTATCATACAACAAGTACATGTTGAATTCATTAATATGCTCTGCACTGGGAAAGACTGATAAACCTCCATACAGTTATATTTACCATACAAAACTTCAAACAACTACCTACTTACATTGTTTGATGCTTAAGGTGTTCTGATAGTGCTCTGATAGTGTCAGATTTATGAAGTATCCAAATTTAGCTGATGCAGAAAATTGTATTATAATACCATTTGAGGTAAGTGTCCTGAAAACTATTGCAATGTAACATGCAGGTAATAGCCAGTGCTTGACTTGGAATTAAATCTAAATGTAGCCCATGTAAATCTAAACAGAATCTTGCCATCTCATATTGTTTTCTTGATTAACGCACCAAGGACAATATCTGCTACGTTAGGCTACTGTATAAAACACATATCAGCCCCTCTTATCTGGACAGCTAAATGGTGTGCAGGCATTCAACCCATTGAATCACACTGAAGCTGGTCATGGTACAGTCCTTTGATGTTTAGGCAGACATTTGGTTAGAATGGGGTTCAGGTGAATGCCTGATTTCCTGAAAAATGTTAGCCACAACCAAATACTTCATAAAGTATCTCTATTATATTTCCCCCAAATTCAACCAAATGCATGAGGTAGCATACTCAAATAGGCAATGCCATAAAGTAGTCATGGTGGCTAGAGATGTTATATACAAACATTAAATCAGGGTACATCTGTAATTCATGCAGAGCACAGTTGTTTGCTAATCTCACTATGAGAATATGCTTTGGTGGAAACATTAATGATTAGCACAGATTAGCAAAAACATTAAATAATGACAACTTACCAAGCCTCAAGCAAAGTGTTAGCAGGTGGATTCATGCAACAGAGCTAGGGGAGACATGGCTAGCATTCTCGTTTGATGAGTTTTTGTAGTGAGACTGGTGTGTGGGACGCAAGGAGATATTCCCATTTCCTCACATCCATTCATTGCAAAAATGCATGTGTAGCCAACTAATGAATTTTTAGGCTGTTATTGTTAAACTATTTCAGAGTAAACACAATTCACGACATGAATGCAAACTCTACAATGATATAATAAAAAAAATGCCTGTGAAGTACTCAGGTCAAGTCAACCGCTAATAAAATTACTGTTAAACAATAAACGCGTGATAGTAGCGCGTTCCTGTAAGCTCCCACTAAAGTAAAGCTCTTACTGGATGGCGCTGAGGCTCAAAAATCAAAAATGCGTTAACGGCGCCCAAAAATGTAACGCTGTTAAATATTTTAAATTAATCGCACATGTTAACGTTGACAGCGCCAATTATAATACACAGGAAAAAACACATTTCCTGGAGCTGCATAGTTATGTTTAATCTATTTCCCAATTAAATTACATTTTTTATAAAGGTAAATATTCATTATAATTTACTACTTACTTAACCAGTTTAGTTGACTGAGAAAGAATTTACAGCAATGACCTGGGAAGAAATTTAGACTAAATGTGTGGTGATTTAGTAAAGGCTCTTATTGAGAGCAACTAATAACTAGTGCATTCATGTAAAGATAGCTAGATAGGACAACCACGCAACTCAGTTATACCAAGTTCACAATTTTAAGAAGTTAACATGATTGTTCAAGAGAAATTACCAAAATTAAACATATTTGAAATGATTTATGTCCACCAATATAAATGACAAATTATAGGCACCCATGTTTTCTATACCATTTTTCTAGACCATTCCTCCATACAGAATCTTTCCAAATCCTTAAGTCTTTACTTTTCGACTGCAATCTCAAACACCAGGTTCAAGTCCAGAATATGAAATGCCCAGTAAACACTGTTCATTTTGTGGTCAATAAAGAATGTATTTGTTGACTGTGATGTGTGCTCACATTGCATTGCAGAAAGCTACACTTGTGGTCAAATCCCAGCTGCAGAGAAAACCAGGTTTCTGGTACTTGCTAAAAATTATAATTCTGTTGACCTTAACAAGGGCTACAGGGCCTATGGAAGTTAAACAGCCCATAACATCAAAATTCCACTATCATACCTTACAGCAGTTAGGTTTGTGGGAACCAATCACTTGTTTTCAATGGTGATGTAGTTGCTGGCAGCAGCAGCAGAATGAATTCTAAAGAGCATCAACCTCTTCGCTACAAAGTACAGGGGCCTAGAAATTCATTGAACACTTCAATCAGCAAGACAATTACCCAAAACATAATGCCACAGCAACTAATGAAAAGAAGAAAAAAAAAACGTGCATCCAACAAAAACTGAAGAGGGCTGTTGTATGTCTGGCAGAGTATCACCAGAGAAGATAAGCCGCGACTGGTGTGGTTGTAGACTTACAGCATGCAAAGGGATATCCTACCAAATATTAAACAAAATTGCTTAATTTGAGCATTATATTAATATCTTCCCGATACTTTAAATAGCTTAAAAAAGGAAAGCGCACAAAAAAATACCTTCAAATAAAGGCTGAAAATCTATGCCTCATTTCAAATCCAAACATTTCTATTTTAGAGCCAATAGAGGAAAACAGTCCAGTTACTTACTGGGGGCACTGTATTAATTTACTTAATATCAAACAAATGTTTTCCCATATGTTTTCCCAACTCTTACCTGTGTTTTATATTTTAGACATTCTTCATAGCTAATAAAAAAGTGGCAATAATTTTAAAGGTGATTATGCGCGTGCTGTTATGTTGTTTTGATTATGCGATCCAAATTGAAGGAGATTTTCTAAGAGTCAGGGCAGGGTTCAACTCTGGCCGTTGAAGCCAATTTCAATGCATTTCATTGTAATCCTCTAATCAGGAACTTAGACTTCGGACAGCAGGTGGGTGTAATTAATGATGAGGCAGATCTGAAAACCAGCAGACTCCAGACATAGGGTAAGAGTTGAATATCCCTGGTCTAGGGAAAACAGGCTAGGGGCTGACTTGTTATTAAGAAATAGTGGCTGTTCATTCCTATATCTTTTTTCATTTTCTAAGCAAAAGAACTTCAATACTACATGCAGCTCAGTGAGTGCTGGTCTTATAAAGAGCTGGTCAAATGGATGCAATGTGCTCGCCTCCCTGAAATGTCGAAGAGGTGAGTGTGTGTGTGAATGGGCTGTCAAAGTCATATTTGATATTTGAATGTTGAAAAGGATAAATTTAGAAATATTAGAAAATCAGGATTTGCTTCTCTTCTGAGTACCTATCCAAAAATCCGGTTGCCTTGTTATCGTTCTCAGTCTCAGTCGGAAGGCTTAGGTGTTTAGCATCGTTCATATCGACCACCGAGGACACCAAGGTCATGTCCTCTTATTTTTTTTACATGCAGCATAAAAGTAGTGAACTAATACATTATTTATTCTAAAGCAAATATTTTTTGGAATTCAAGATTATGGCTGGGTAACAGCACCCGATTAGATTTTGATTCACAAGGTCCCGATATGAATCTTAACGATTCCAATTCAATTTTGTATTAATTTGGATATTTATTTGGATATTAATTTTGATAATTATAGTAAAGCATGTCCCATACACTACCAGCTACCAAGAAAATCAGGGGCTCAGCAATTTTAAAAGCAATTTTATAGAATGTATAAAATGAAATAGTAAATGTACTTGGAATTCAATTAAAATCAAACAAAGCCTTATCAGAATGCAGCCAAAAACTAACAAAAACTATGATATTTCAATGGGCTACATGTAAAGAAATTGCAAATCACATGCTTTGAAATATTAAGCACTCAGCATTTAACTAGGGTATACATTGCACATATTGCAATAAAATATTCGAACCTAGGTCACCCACGTGAAAGGCTGTGTTGTTAACCACTACACCGCAGAGCTGTACACTTCCCAGCTGTCAGTACAGCCTCTTGTCTATACTGACAACCAGCATCTGTATATCCTGAACAAATCCTCCTTTGCCACTGGCCGTTTTAATAGTTAATTGGCCATTCATGAATGACATTGATACAGTTAAATTGACTGTTTCTTATTAAGTTTATCTCCACCACAAATAACATCTATGTAAGCTGTTTGCCACTGGCTGTTTTAACAACGTTTTAGCCAATAATAAGCTTTACTGGTATCTACTAACTTACTGGAAGAACTGAGCAATTGCTAGCAAGTCTGCCAAAGCTATTTAATTTCATGGCATAAGAACAGATTTTTTTCTTTAATGGCAAAACAACATTTATTTCTAGTAACTACCATGAAATAATGTCAAATTATTCTGACGTGTCTTTCAACAACATAGTGCAAGTCGTTCCAGAAAAGTGCACTTCAATAACAATTAATACAAATCATTTGTATTGAATAATAAACACAGACAGTGATATTGTAGAATTCAGCTGACAACCATTTGAAAGATAGAAATAAATTGAGTCAGTTGCTCATGACACTTTTCAACAAAACCTCAGTGGATGTTTTCATATAAATGTGTGCGTACCATCACAGTCAATAATCAGTTAACTCCATTCATTATTGCAACCTGCGCCCAAATATCAGTTATTAACTAGCATTCAGAATTCTGCCAAGACTGTTGGCTGCTACTCCAGGGACCTTTCTAGGATCTGCACCAGACCATTCCACTGCGTCACCATGTCAATCAGCCACATGGCTTAAAGGTTCTGCTTCTCTATAAGCACATGGCTTAAAGGTAGCAATGTGCCTCACCCAACAAAGCGAGCTTCCATTCGCAGGACATTGAGTTCTGCCTGCGCGGGTCATTAAATGCGTGCAAAACAGCCTGAAGCAGCTCCATCAGAGCCACAACACATATCATATTAGCAGAATTATCCATCACCACGATTGTTCTCTAACCGCCTATGCATTTAACATATCTAAAGGGAAATGCATAGACTTACAAAAAGTTATTTTTGGATTTTAAGAATTGATCATCCAAACAAAATTCTCAATTCATCAGAAAATAGTTTGTTTTACCCAGACCTATTTAGGGCCACCACCTGCTTGCATGACTGCAATTATCATGAATGTGCAATGTGAAGTGAAGCCAGGCAGAGAGGCAGTTATCTTTGTTTCATTAAATCTTAGAAAAGACATTTGCGCACAGGTTCTTTAAGTTCCTTAGTGTTACTCTGGATAATGGAGAATCGTGGCTGCAGAAGTTATGTAAAATGAGTCGAACTACCAATAAACAAGTCAAGCATGATTGAAATCTAAGATTTGACAATAACTATTGCGCAACCAGATATATGTTATTCATCTCTAGATATCAGATTTGCTGGGCAGCTGACATACCTACTGTAACGCTATGAACTCAATATAAGGGTTAATTGAAAACAAGTTAATGTGTTGACATTTCATTTACTAATATCAAAGTTATAAGGATCCTGGCTAATATCTAAGCAAATTCTAGCCTAGCTAGAGTTGACAGAGGTGCTTGTTATTTTGTTTGTTTGTAATATTTGTTTTAGTAAAAGTTTGAAAGTCAAGTGTGTGTGTGTTTTGTTATACTCACAATAACAGGTTCCTCTCAAAGGGTTGCCAAGGTAACGGTTCTCTGAGTCACAGCTGCAAGAAAGGGGGAAAATGATTGAGAAAAATACAGTTGTTACTGAACAAGAATTGTAATACACTACACATGTATTTTAAAACTGTACCTACCAATACCAATTTAATACAGAGAAAAAACATGTAAACCAGAAATTCGAAAATCTCAAGACCATCCAAAACAGAGAAGTTCTACCGAAATGTGTCCAGTACAAAATATGAACAACAGAAAAATAACACATTTTGGTTCCCCAAACCCAGTCCAGAATGGGGCTCTATAGCTGGATCCAAAACTTTATACTCCAGGATTGGAGTGGAAATGTCACATGCTCAAGGGACATTTTCAGTTTTTATTTCATATTATGGGGTATTGTGGGTAGATTGATGAGTAAATAATGCATTTAAGACATTTCTGAACAAGGCTCTATTGCAGGGGTGTCAAACTTACGGCCCGCAGGCCGGAACCTGCCCGCCAGGAGGTTCAGTCCAGGCCGGGGGATAAATCAGCAATAAAAAAAAAAATCTGCAATATGAAAAAAAAGAAAATTTTCATTTTCGGCAGAACTAACAGCAGATGGTAGCACTGAGCTTCAGGGTCTGAGTGGTGTTTTTTTTTATCAGTTTACCCACTCTTCTGTTGGCGCTGACATCAACAGCGAAATGTCGTTGTCAAAAAAGAGAAAAGTGGACACAGAGTGTCGTATTTTACAAGAAAAATGTACCTCTTCCTATATGTTCACAGAGGTGAATGGGAAAGCCGTGTGCCTGGTGTGCATGCAGCAAGTTTCGGTGCTTAAGGAATATAATATTCGGCGCCACTATGAACCTCAGCATGGCGAAAAATACAACAGCTTGCACGGAGAACTGAGAAGACAGAAGGTAAATGAAATGTTGGTGGGTCTGAGGAAATTTGGAGCCGAGAGGCCAGTGATGCTGCAGTGAAAGCCAGCTACCTAATTGCTAGTGAAATAGCATTCGCATCAAAGCCATACTGTGAGGGAGAGTTTGTCAAAAATTGCATGCTGAAGGCTGCTGAAATTGTGTGTCCTGAGAAGCGACAAGCATTTGCCAATATTAGCTTGACGAGAAATACCTTTGCAGACAGGATTTCGGAACTATCGGCAAATTTGGACAGCCAACTGAAACGCAAAGTGGAGTCATTTCTGGCATTTTCTGTTGCTATTGATGAGAGTACTGATATTAAGGATGTCGCTCAACAGGCCATATTCATTCGTGGAGTTGACGATAGTTTGACTGTCACAGAGGAGTTTCTTGAGTTGGTGCCTATGACCGACACCACAAGAGCTGAGGACATTTTCCGCTCCGTCGTTGGAGCGCTGGACAGAGTCGGGGCGGACTGGTCCCATGCCGTAACCATGGCTACAGATGGTGCGCCGTCAATGATCGGGAAAAAGGCAGGTGTTGTGACAAAGTTCAAAGAGAAAGTAGCAAATGGAGGGGGAGATTTTTGGACATTTCATTGCATTTTGCATTAGGAGGGATTATGCTGCAAGTCGTTAAAAATGAATCACGTCATGGAGGTGGTTGTCTGAACTGTTAATTTCATCCGAGCTAGAGGTCTTAATCAAGCAAGGACGCAAAAAAATTGTAACACAGTATTATGACATCATATGTGCATTCAAGTTAAAGCTCACGTTATGGGAGACGCAGATGGCCAGCGTTGACCCTGCTCATTTTCCCTGTCTAAGAGAAGAGTGCGCAGCAAGTGTTAATCCTGACATGAGACAGTACAAAGACAAGATTTCAGGGTTACTGAAGGAGTTTGAGAAACGATTTCAGGTCTTTAGCGAAATCGAGACAGAATTCGCAGTTTTTCGCCCACCATTCACAGTCAGAGCTTCTGATGTGCCCGTTGACATGCAACTTGAAATAATTGATTTGCAGTGTAATGTAGAATTGAAGGACAAATTTGCCTCTGTAGGCTTGGACCCTTTTTATCAGTATCTCCTGCCAGGCTATCCTAAATTAACAGCACTGGCTGCAAACATTTTTTGCATGTTTGGGACTACCTACCTTTGTGAGCAAGTTCTCAGTAATGAACATTAATAAAACGAAGCTGCGCTCAAAGCTCACACATAAGCACTTAACTGAGATTTTAAAATTGTCTGCTACTCAGGACATGATGCCTGATATTGATGCACTTGTGCAGGCTAAAAGATGCCAAGTGTCAGGGGCAAATTGCTAAAAAATTGCTAAAAAAAAACTGTTTAAAAAAAACATACATTGCCAACTTATGTATAAAGAGTCCATTAATGTGTTCAGAGTTGCTTCCCAGAATTAGAAAATGGATTTTCAATGATTTCTATATTTTGATGTTAACATGCAGGACTGTGTTTTTTAGTTCCACAAAATTCTGACAACATTTTTTGCGACAATGTACAAAAACTGTTCAGTTTTTATGCATAATGCACTTAAATAAATTTAAAACTGAGTAAGTGTTGTTGAAATCGCACATACTTTTCTTAAAAACGTTTACATCATATATTTTGTAAAAGGACAATTCATTTAATATAGATATTTGTATAATACTACTTCTTTGCACTAATACAAAGAAAAAAGTGGACTTATTGTTAGTTCTATGTAATTTTGCTATGAGTTTACTGGTCTGGCCCCCTTGAGATCAGATTAAGCTGTATGCGGCCCCCAGACCAAAATGAGTTTGACACCCCTGCTCTATTGCAACACAATTGGAAAAAATTGGTCTTTGAATTCACAGTAAGCAGCCATCTTAAAGTGCATTTGGAAGTAGAAATGGAACTTTGTTCATAGTTTAGTTGTTTGATGAAAAATTGAGTTACTGGTGTATCATTCCTCAAGTTGTATTTGTAATTACTTGAAATAGGATGAAATTGCCAACCAATTATCAGTTTGCAGTTTCTACCCACAATGACAGAATTTTGTGAGATAAGACATTGTAACTATCCCCCTGGTTCTTTTTGTCACAGGCATGTGCACATTTGCCCACGCAACCTTTACAGTTGTGCTCATAAGTTTGTTTACCCTGGTAGACATTTTGGCATTGATTTTGAAAATATGACTAACCATGCAGTCTTTTATTTAAGGATAGTGATCATATGAAGCCATTTATTATCACATAGCAGTTTGGCTCCTTTTTAAAAGATTTCATAATGATAACAGAAATCACCCAAATGACCCTAATCAAAGGTTTACATACCCTTGAATGTTTGGCCTTGTTACACACACACAATGTATCCAAAGCCTTGCAAATGCCAGTCAGTACTGTTCAATAACTTATTAAGAGGTGGACAATTTGAGGATCTTTTGATACCAAGCCAGGGTAAGGTAGACCAAGAACAATTTCAGCCAAAACTCCCAGATGAATTGTTCGGGATACAAAGAAAAACCCACAGGTAACCTCAAGAGGAATACAGAATGCTCTTGAAAAAGAGGGTGTGGTTGTTTCAATGAGCACAAGACCAAGTTGACCCTTCAGTAATTACAGCAGAAAAAGGTGAAGGGAGTGGCCATCACAGTCTCCTGACCGTAATAACTTCGAGGCAATCTGGGGAAATCTCAAACCTGCACTTCATGCAAGACGACCAAAGACTTTGCATGACCTGTTGGCATTTTGCCAAGATGAATGGGCAACTATACCACCTGCAAGAATTTGGGGCCTCATAGACAACTATTACAAAAGACTGCACTGATGCTAAAGGGGGCAATACACAGTATTAAGAAGCATTAAATAAATAACCCAACTGCACCTGTAACACAATCAGGATGAGGTAGGAACTGGTTATATTTTTAAAAATTTTAGAAGGTGCAGTCCTAGGCTTGCACATCTATTTTTGGATATTTTAAAAACAATGACACCTAGTGCTGTGATTTAAGATAAGAGCAGAAAGTGGTTTTAAAACAATTACATGCTACAGAGTTAAATGCTCCACCACGACAATCGTGGACTGTTTCTAAACATAGCATGGACGGGTAGTCCTTCTCTATAGCATGGACGGGTATTCCTTCTCTATAGCATGGACGGGTATTCCTTCTCTATAGCATGGACGGGTAGTCTTTCACTATTGCATGGACGGGTAGTCCTTCTCTATTGCATGGACGGGTAGTCCTTCTCTATTGCATGGACGGGTAGGCCTTCTCTATTGCATGGACGGGTAGGCCTTCTCTATTGCATGGACGGGTAGGCCTTCTCTATTGCATGGACGGGTAGGCCTTCTCTATTGCATGGACGGGTAGTCCTTCTCTATTGCATGGACGGGTAGTCCTTCTCTATTGCATGGACGGGTAGTCCTTCACTATTGCATGGACGGGTAGTCCTTCTCTATTGCATGGACGGGTAGTCCTTCTCTATTGCATGGACGGGTAGTCCTTCTCTATTGCATGGACGGGTAGTCCTTCTCTATTGCATGGACGGGTAGTCCTTCTCTATTGCATGGACGGGTAGTCCTTCTCTATTGCATGGACGGGTAGTCCTTCTCTATTGCATGGACGGGTAGTCCTTCTCTATTGCATGGACGGGTAGTCCTTCTCTATTGCATGGACGGGTAGTCCTTCTCTATTGCATGGATGGGCAGTCCTTCTCTACTGCATGGATGGGCAGTCCTTCTCTACTGCATGGATGGGCAGTCCTTCTCTATTGCATGGATGGGCAGTCCTTCTCTATTGCATGGATGGGCAGTCCTTCTCTATTGCATGGATGGGCAGTCCTTCTCTATTGCATGGATGGGCAGTCCTTCTCTATTGCATGGATGGGCAGTCCTTCTCTATTGCATGGATGGGCAGTCCTTCTCTATAGCTTAGTCTATTAATTAGATGGAATTAGTTCCATTTATCTGGACTCTTCCCACAGCGTTTAACCAAAAAACAGAGCTGTTGTTCGTAAAGATCAGCATCTGCCAACTGTACAGACCTGCTACAAACACACACAATGTCTTATTTAATGAGAATGTGGGAAGCTTTCAGAGCCCTCTGTGTCTCTATCATGATAAACATATAGTGTAAGGACAAGGAAGAGCGTGCTATTACCCCAGCACAGAGGACAAATCTTTTTTAATCCCTGGGCACATCAATACCCAAGCTTTTCATTCCAGCTGACATTTCAAAATGAACACACACAAATACACACACTTTGCAGAGCAGTAATGCACTCCACCACAGTCTATCTTAATTTAATCTGTACTAAGAGCACACCTGCACACACAAAGTGCATAACTCAATAGAATCCCTTCCGCTTTCTTGCAATTTAATCTAGACTTGTCTTCCACCTGCGTCTATGCCTTCTCTTGTTCATGCTTTCTCCCACATGCACATGCGTGCATTTGGTTCCTAGCCAAAGGTCCTCTGTATCTCCAAATTGGTAGAGCACGGCGCTTGCAATGTTATAATAGTGGGTTTGAAATCCGTGACCGCCCATGAGTAAAGTGGAAACAAGTACGGCAAAAGCATCCAATAAAAACATATAGAATATTGCATTATGACAAACACATACTTTCAATGAGGCAAGGATAAGAAAGAGTGTCGCCAGATAAAAAACAAGATTGGGAAAAGGAACATTTTCTTTTTTCTTTTTAAAGTCAAACCCGCCCCTTGCAATTTTCTTCTGTAAATAAGTCATTGAGCTCGTCACATTACATAGCCTTGGGGAACAAAAGATTACAGGGCAATCTAATGTGGTGCTCACCAGTGAAGAAAGCCTTGCGCTTCATTACTGGGGCCATTATCACTACCTCTTAATGGTGTGCGCATGTGAGAAAGACAGTGAGTAAGCGAGCAAGAGAGATAGGAGATAGTTTCAAAGTTCAGACAGTGTGCATGTTCATGGGAGTAAGTGAGACAGAGTGATGTAGAATGTCAGTGGGTAAACCTATGTGTGCCTACATTTGTGAGCATGCCCTTAAAATGGCGAGTGTCACATCTGAAGGGATGGCATCTTGGGTGAGTTCAAGAGGCACTTAATAAAGAAGTTGTCAGGGAAGTTGGGTCCTGGAAGATTTTTGTCTGAAACAGCATTTCAGCCATTGAGACAAATCATACAATATGTCCCAAAGTGCAGAAGAGAAGCTAGGAACACTTAATAGAAACCCATTAAAATCTGCCCTCTACTAGCAACAAACACAGATACATGTGACCTAGCGACAAGTCATGACTGATTGTGGAGAAACAAACATATTTTGAATGATTTATTATATACAATGTATTTTATTCAAATCATATCTTGTATTTTATGACTGTAAAAGGCCTTAGCATATCATTCACCATTTTCATACTTATTAAACCATTCAATGATCCCTTGTGCCCTGCGGATGGGGGAATGGTCACCCTGGAAGAGACCCCTCCCATCTGGTTAGAAATGTTTTATCATAAGATAAAGGTGATTACCCAAAATAACTTTGTAATAATTTTTTACCCTTCCCTAAAAGAGGACAAGTGGACCCAAACTATGCCAGGAAAATGACAACTATGGCATAACAGAGCCTCATTTATTCAGGTTTTATTTTGTCACCCGTGTGTGTATATATGTATTTTGATTTCAGTTTGTCAACCACTGGTTTATGGGACTGCACACAGCAGGAATGACACTGTTCTAATTGTTTTGGTAACAACAGAAATAAATAATCTTGGGTGTTTGCGGTACAGTTCATTGCCAATATAGCGTGGCTCTATGCAACCTCAAAAAAATTATGCAACTCCGTAGAAGGTATATATGCACAGTGCGTTGCGGCTCTCACCTTCCATGTTAAGCTATACTTTTAACACAGCTTTTTGTTGATTATCCCTTAGGGAAAATAGTGCTTAATCTTCCTATTAAAGACATGGGGATGAATAACCACCCTTTTGTGTGTGTGTGACTTCGTGTGTATGTGTGTGTTTGTGTGTGAAAGAAGGAAAAAAAGAGAAAAAAGGGAAAGTGACCCCACATGACTCTGGGACCATTAAGGGTATTAAAAACACTAAAGCTTCTATTCTGCTTACGGCGAGGGAATCGGAGACCGAGAGAGGCTACTTTACCACACACAATTAACTGTGTCAACATTAGCCGGATAGGAGGTACCATCAGGGACCAACTTTACTTTAGTTTGAAATGTGTGTGTGTGTGTATATATAACTGCTCAGGTATGTTACAAATTGTGGATATTTACGGTACTCACAGCTGGCACTGGTCTCCTTTGATCCCCTTGGTGGTGCAGAAACACTTGCCCGTCAGCACCTGGCACACGTTAGCATGACCGTTACACTTACAGGCTGAAGAAAGAGATACATAAAAGGAAATAGAGAAAACATGAGGAAAGATGGGAAGATAGACAGACAGAGATAATGTTTAGTAATCCAGGGCATGCTGTAAAGTGGAAACCTTATGACCAACCACCTTGGTGAATCACAAAAATAAATGAGCATGAAGCTCCTAGGATCTGAGTCACAGCCAATTCAACAATGACAACAGAAACACACAATCAAGGCTTAAAAGGTAGTCAGTGAGTGGGCTTACATGCATGTATTAAAGTTAAGCCGTGCTGAGGCCACTCATGGGCCTACACTTCCCAGAATGCAATTATACACACATATGGAAGCATTAGTTGTTACTCCTGCATGGTAATGGCTGACCGTAACCTCCAGAGGTCACCAGACAATAGGAATAAAACTGGGCCCCAGGCAGTAACTCCCACAACTGCCAGCATGGGTAAGAGCGTGCCGTATTGGTGAATTATGGAAAAATGGTGATGAGGCTTCAAAAGAGTAGCATGCCAGAGTGCCTAATATGCATCAGCCTTCCTGACTGCCTCCCTGTCAATTTATTCCAACAAAATAGTGTCAAAGGAATATCAACTAGCTAAAGCAAGAACTTCAATCTCAGTTTGAACTTGGTCAAAAGTTTAGAAGTTAAAGTGAGTCTGAAACCAGTTAATTTTCATCGTACTGATCACCTGGTCCTGGGCTGGGGGAGAAGATTTGCATTTAAAAATGAAGATCATTTTATTCATCAACTGTAGACAAGGTCCAACTGAAATATGACTTCACTTTACCCAAGCCTTCCCAAATAGACATAAACAGCTGGGAGAAGTTAAGTGCCTTGCCAAATGGAACTGGCAATGGCATCTACAATTTGAAACAAGCAATCCTCCTTTTGCCAGCTCTCTTCTCGTCAGATTTGTCCAGTCAGAACTATGAATCAGAATGAATCATCACATCACTATTTACTGCTCTAATTCACTTTGCAAACGGTTTATATACGCACAAGGGATCTCAGGTGTTAATGGCAGATTAACCATATACACAACACGTTTGATTGGGAAAGTAAAATGTAAAACAAAATGAATAATAATAAATTACGATTTGTTTTGGAATGTCAGCATTTGGAGAGTGGTCAGAAACTAGAGTGCATGGCTTCCTTCCATACCAAAAAGGTTTCTGAGGAGCAGAGATGACCATGCCTGCAGTATGAGAAGGGAAGGGAAAGGGGCAAAATTACACTGCAAACCAGTATTTATTTCAAAAAGTCAATTTTAGTCTTAGTTTGAGTTTTTAATCAGCCTACTCAAACCTACTGAAGATAGACTAGGCTTTTTGAATGTGCACATGATGCAAATAAAAGGTACAGTAGCTAAAATATTCATTATTTAAAAGAAAACAATGCAATGACTAGAATGTGACTAAAACAACTGTCACATTGGTATTTATTTTTATTCAGTGCATTTATAATTTTCCATTGAGATAGTAAAGTTAGGCAACATCTTAATTCCATTATGTGCATTTACACAGGCTTGTCCACCTTTCAGTAGGTCAGTTAATAATAATGAAGAGGAAGATTATCCTTTTTCTCTGCTAATCAAATTTATAGTTTTAAATGTCATTATTGAACGGTGAAACAAAGGTTTACAAAGCTGAAAAGCATAATGGGCAATAAAAACAATGAAGTCAGAAACAGCTAGAACAAATATAAAGGAACAAGGGCTCTAGACGAGAAAAACAACTAACACACACAAACAACTATCAGACAATACTCCACAAAGACACAGATCCGGTGTGCATAATGATGGGAAGTATGGGGTGATGTGATGAGGAACAGGTGTGTGTAATAGTGGAGAGTTCAGGGTGCTCCATGAATGGCGATGCTAGCAGTCGGAAGAATGGCCAGTGGTGGCTAATAGGCCTGCAACAGGGAGCAATGTAGTCAAGCTTCCCCAGGAGGGTGGTGTGATCACAGGAGGCACCATAACAGTGTAGGCTACTGTAAATCATTCTTTGATCATCCTTTTACTCTGCTAGTCAAACTAATTGAATAATACACTGCAATGTTTTTACTTGAAGAGAGGCTACCTATCCTTGGATCTATAAATGTTATTTCTATGAATAGGCTGTAGCCTGTGTGTTATTCATTATTTGAAATGTATCGTGTTTATCAAGCAACCGTGCTTTAGGCCTATGTATGGCTATTCATGTGTATATCCTTTGATTGGCACAAACTGGTCGATAATGTCTCTTATTTTACCTTGTACATCATCAAAATGAGATCAAAATGAAATAAATTCTAATGGATTTATCTTTGAATAATTTAAGGGTTGTTTAATTTTCTTTTCGTACATTCGTAGGGCCGAATAAATTATTGAAAATACTATAGCCTGTGTTCTTAGAAATAATGGTTCTTCGTATTCTTATCTGAATAGTTTTTTTTCCTGTATAAGACCTTCAATACGAACACATTCTTGTAATTTCCAAATTCATTAACCATTTAAAACAGACAAATTCTGTAATTCATTATTTCTTAGACTTCTATATAGTTTGATAACTCAGTAGATGAACTGATGCTCTAGCTGGATGGTGATGCTGCAGAGGAGAATGTGTATGCTAACAGGGACAATTTCGTAAGCAGATGATGTGAAACGGCGTTCGGCTCTGGCTGATAATGGGGGTCTGAAGGCCTGGTGGTTCTAGTGTTAACAATACCTCATATCGCAGCCCAAATAAATGCTTCAGAGTTATAATAACTGACACATCTCAACATCAACGGTTTAGAGGACACAGGCCTTTATAATTTATAATTCAGGCCAACCATAAATTATGGTATAATTCAGGCCTTTATGGTTGAATTGCTGCAAAGAAATAATTACTTAAGGACATCAATAAGAAAGGCTAAGAAACATGAGGAATGGACATTAGACAGACGGAAATCTGTCCTTTGGTCTGATGAGTCCAAATTTCTGATTTTAGGTTCCAACCGCCATGTCTTTGTGAGACGCAGAGTGGGTGATTGGATGATATGGCATTAGTGGTTCCCACTGCAAAGCATGATGGGATGGTGTGGGGTGCTTTGCTGGTGACTTCAAGGCACACAACCAGCATAGCTACCACAGCATTCTGCAGCAGTATGCCACCATTTTCAAAAGGACAATGCCACAAAACACACCTCCAGGCATTGTAAGGACAATTTGACCAACAAGGAGAATGACTGAGTACTGCATCAGATGACCAGGCCTCTACAAATCACCAAACCTCAACCCAATCGAGATGGTTTGGGATTGGACCGCAGATTGAAGGAAAAGCAGCCAGTAAGTGTTCAGCATATGTGGGAACTCCTTAAAGAGTGTTGGAAAAGCATTCTAGGTGACTACCTCATGAAGCTGGTTGAGCGAATACCAAGAGTGTGCAAAGCTCATCAAAGACATGAAGGCAAAGGGTGGCTACTTTGAAGAATCTAAAATGTACAGCTCCAGAAAGAATGTACAGACCACTGCACCTTTTTCTTTCCTTTCCAGAAAAGTTGAAAAGGAAGGTTTTGAGTGTGGAACAGAAGGGTTAAAATTAAGAGACCACTGTAAATTGAACACTTCTGTTCCTCACTCAAAACTTTCCATTTCAACTTTTTTGGAAAGGAAAGACAAAGGTGCAGGTCTCTTAATTTTTTCCAGAGCTGTATTTTCATTAGTTTAACACTTTTTTTGTTTACTACATGATTCATTCCTACAATGTGGAAAATAGTAAAACTAAAGAAATACCCTTGTAGTAGGTGTCCAAACTTTTGAAAGGTACTGTATATAAATATATATTAACACTGAGTACATGTGTTTGTTATGTATGGTTGAGTGTGTGCATGAAACTTAGTGGACTGCTGAGCAGAGTCATGTTTTTCAGATGTTCAGTATCTGAAAATGTATAGATAGAAACTGTCCTTCCAAGCCTCTGAGTACCAGACCCATGCTTCTGTACAGCTCCTGCCTGACAGGTAAATGAGCAGCAGGGCAGCAGTGATAGTAAACTGTGCGCGATTCATTGAATCTTCTCTTTCATTTTGTACTGCCCGCGGGCTGTCTCTCATTTTATTTAGCTTCTCCAGTGTTTCAGTTGTTTCAGCTGTTGTTGTGGTTCTGTGCTGCTACAGTAGCATTAGCATACTCATTCAACTCTGCGCTGTGTTGTGCCTAACAATGTTTGATTAGTGTTTTTCTAATCAAACATCGTTAGTTTTTTTCCTTTTTAGAGCTTGCACTCTTACTTGTGTCATTGCTGAAATGTCCATCTTCCCGCTCTACCAATTTCAGTTCTATATTCTCTACTTATGCGTCCAGAGGCGACACAACCATCGAGTTTCACTTAATGTTATCATGACGTGTTATCGGTATACTTCTGTGAGTACGGGTACACAAACTCAGTATCGGCGCATCCCTACTTTTTAGAGTCAGCCTCAGAACCGGAACACCTGGTTGTCCAGAGCAGCATAGGCTTTCCAGTTTTGATGGCGCAGAATGTGTTGACCTCATGTTGGAGGAAATATCAGTAGGCGCCATGTGGCTCACTTGGCCTTTGTCGTCTGTGGTGCCAAGTAGTCTTACAATATGCATACATGAGTTGTTAGAAACAGATTCAAGCTTGAGTCCCTACTTCCTTTTTGCAACCTTCATGGATACAAGGACCTAGCAATTTGTCTTCAAGAGATTTTCTCTGAACCATTTGCAAACATCATTAACATATATTGTACTTGGGTGAACTGTCCCTTTGAGCCCAGGATTGAACATAAGAAAGGCAATCTATCTGCCTTTTGTTTTTATTTCCATTTATTTTCTTTGATCAGCTGTTATACTCATCTTCCCACTCTCCCTTCTCCTTCCTCGGTTACAATTTCCTCAGTCACAAATGAGGCGTGCTGAGAATGACATCACTGCATTCCCGTGATCAACTCAGGATGGCAGGCTGTAATACAGTCTGAGGTGTACATGAAACTAAACACTGTTTCAAGCTTATCTTATTTAAATGGCTTTAGCATGACTCCTTATATTGAAACATGACAACATTATATGTCAGACCGGACAGGACACTAATTACGATAGAAATTCTAGTTAGTGGTGAAATTATCACTTTGGCATGTCGTCCTGGTCAATGTATTGTTACTCAGGCTGTAAAGCAAGGGGTTTCTACTACTTGAAATAGGTACTTCAGTGCACCCAAGTACCATAGGGGTGCTACTACCACAGCTGGGTAGAGACACAACAAACTCAATGAGATACAACCAAGTCAATACACAGGAACTGTATGCACTTACAACTGAAAATAGGGTTTCACGTTACAGGTCATAGTTATGCTTGCATTACTTAGGCATTAATAAAAACCACAAGTGTGTGTGTGTGTGTGTGTGTGTGTGTGTGTGTGTGTGTACACACTACTGGTAAAAAATGTGGGGTCACTTAGAAATGTCCTTGTTTTTCGAAGTGTCCAGTATCTGTGTTCTTTTGCCCATCTTAATCTTTTCGATTCACTGGCCAGTCGGAGATATTACTTTTTCTTTGTAACTCACTTTCTGTTCAAACCAGTTTGCGCTGTTCTGTGAAGGGAGTATTACACATCATTGTAGGAGATATTCAGTTTCTTGGCAATTTCTTGCATGGAATAGCTTTCATTTCTCAGAACATGAATAGACTAACGAGTTTCAGAAGAAGGTTTCTTTGTTTTTGGCCATTCTGAGCCTGTAATCGGACCCAAAATTCCTGATGCTTCAGGTAATCAACTAGTCTAAAAGCCAGTTTTAATACTTGTTTAATCAGCACAACAGTTCAGCTATGTTAACATAATTGCAAAAGAGGTTTCTAATGATCACATAGCCTTTTAAAATGATAAACTTGGATTAGCAAACAATGTGTCACTGGAACACAGGACTGAAGGTTGCTGATAATGGGCCTCTGTACGCCTATGTAGAAATTTCCTTGGAAATAAGCCATCTCCAACTACAAGTTATTTACAACTTATACAATGTCTACACTGTATTTCGGAAAAGAAATGTGCTTTTCTTGCAATAACAAGGATATTTCTAAGTGACCCCAAACTTTTGAATGGTAGTGAGCACACGTGTTCAAAATAAGATAGTTCTACGGCGAGAGACTTTATCATTCAGTCCTGAAACAGCGTTTAAATTACACCACTACTAATCTCCCAACCGGAAAACATCCACTCTATATTTATGCATCTGCTAAATGACAAAATAGTAAATGCAAAAATGTGTCAGCCGATCATGTTTGAGAATAAGCCAGTTGCTTTTCATTCAAGCAATGTTTTTCTACATTCAGACTTTTTTTTTTAATGTGTTTTCATTTCAAAGTCAGTTTTGGAGGTTATTTGATTTAGAAATGTAGTGCACATTACTGCATAGTCAACTCAAAAGGACAAAAAAGGTTACAATCCCACTGCAAGAATAGCATTTTGATAAATATAACCAAGGTAAAAAACACATCAAAACTTGTTCAGACATCTTACAGGCTTTTAGTATGGCCTAAACCAGGGTTTCTGAACCCACTCCATAAGAATCAATAGGAATTGCATTGCCTTAGATGCCCTAATCTAATACAACTGATTAACTAGTCAACATCAACTAAAATGAAGGATCTTCATAAAGATGACAGACTGGCTTGAACAGTTATTTTTTCTACACAGTCCTGGGCCTGTAAGTGGGTGTTAACATAAAGGGAGCAAGAGCAACTGGCTCTGCTCCACTAACTGTCCCTTTCCCATTCAACCCAACCGCCCTTGGGCCCGGCCTCGTAATAAAAATGTCTGCCCATAACGTCCTTGACTAATTGAATCAGGCGTGCCAAATCAGGACTAAAACAAACATGAAAAATGGTTGGAGGTCTGGACAGGGTTGAGAAGTATTTGTGTAACCATATGGAACAATGTGTCTGCATTGTCACTGGTGGGTCTAGCCAACCATTAATTTATTACCTTTTATCTGGTGCCTTTATTTCCCACCACCAAGATGTTTTGAATGTGGCAAAGTGGCCAGTCACTATTCAAGGTGCGGCAGTGCCACCTGTTGGCCATTACAGTGAATCGCAATTTGTGTCACTTTGTGCCTCACCCTAATTCCGTTGCGTGTTTGTGAGTCTAGCAGGCTTATGCTGATAAGGAATTGAAACAGCTTCTCATGTTGCACCTGAATAAACTCGGCTATCGGTGCAGGCTTGCGGTGCTGGTGCTCAAGCCTCGGCCACGCACACAGGCTGGCTGTGCGTGGCCTTCAGATTTGCAGAACTACATGAACACAAACAGGAACCAGAGGAACTGTTCTTTGTCAACAGCCTTGGTGTGTGGAGAACAAGGTGTTATTTATATCCTTGATAATCAATGCATCTAACAAGCTAACCTTTGAATCGCTCTGTGTGTGTGTGTCCATACTGACAAAGAACTGTCATGAGTGAATACCTCAGATCCCACATGCAGCCCATGTACCCTTGACCACAGAAGAGTATGTGAGCGGAGCTGAGCAGTTTGATATCCCACTCAAAGAGCAGTCCTTCTGTACCAATCCAAACATTCAACTGTATTGTTCCCATGCCGCTCAAAATCTTTGCATGCACACAGAAAGAAAAAAGCAGCACTCCATATTTCTCCATTGTTTACAAAATAATTGAACAAACAGCGCATCTACCTTCATGATTATGTTGATTACCATTTGGATTCAAGTGTCTAAAGATAGATGAAATGAAAAATTTTTGGGCAAAGCAATGTTTAATTGCTAGGTTAATATAGGCAAGTAGCTCATAGTTGTGACTGACAACATGAGCCTGCTTACAACAAAGAACTTACCTATTATAAGTATATAATAAATCCTATACCCACCAGAGACAGGACAAGGAGAAGAACAGCGGTTCAGTTTCTTGCTAAGTGGAGTAATTTTCACTACGGACAATCAATTGTGTTATAGTTTAAGTGCACATATACATTTGTTACATGAGTACTCCTGCAACAGCATCCTTAAACAGAGAAGAAGTCAGACTGTTTTTCCTAAATGACTTGTCTGTTCATAGTTCTTGTAAAGATACCATTATTTATGTATAAGGGGGGCTCTAATTTTAAGGTTTATGGAATCTGTATACTAAAGAAATGCAGCTTTGCAGTCTGGCTCATTTTATTCCACCAGTCCAGCTTGTGCAGTTTCTAGCCCACAAACATTCAAAATTCTCTCCAAAATGCATTGCGGTCTGACGAGAAAGCTAAAAGCAGGGAGTAGTGGTAGAAATGCACATCTAGCAGCTGTCAATTCAGGCTAGATTCTCCTATAACTTAGTAACAATCACAATGTCACTATATTTTTACACTGCGTGCACAATTATTAGGCAAATCATATTTCTCAAGATGTATTTTATTGTTGAACAATCACAATGCTTTATGTCAATCCAAAATATTATTGAACCTCAAACCTGAATGTTAAACAAATCTTTCCCAGGGGAATATATTAGTGTGCACAATTATTAGGCAACTAAATTACAAAAACAGTTTCTCCCAACTCACTTGTTTATTCTCAATTTTTTTTTAAATGTGTAACAAATAAGTAACACTAAATGACAATTAATTCAAATGTTTGTCTTTTCAAAAATATTCAGTGACCAATATAGACAATAACTGCCATGAGCCTTCCATCCATGGAGGATCTTGATCTGTTCTTGATCAACTCTTGAGCAACTACAGCCTCCCAAATGTTGTTCAAAGGGGTGTATTGTCTTCCCTGACTGTAAATCTGACATTTGAGAAGGGCCCACAAATTCTCAATAGGATTTAAGTCAGGTGAGGAAGGGGGTCCAGGTCATTATTCGGGCATCTTTGAGGCCCTTGCTTGCTAGCCAACAGTGGAGTACTTGCATGCATATGATGGAGCATTGTCCTGCATAAAGATCATGGCCTTTTTGAAGGCTGAGGAATTCTTCCTATACCAATGGAAGAAAGAATCTTCCAGAAACTGGCAGTACGTATGGGAGTTCAGTTTCAGTCCATCTTCAACCCAAAAAGGTCCAACTAACTCATCCTTAATGATAGCAGCCCATACCAGTACCCCTCCACTTTGCTGGTGCCTGACTGAAGTGATTCCCTGTGTCCATTAGTGATCCAGCCATCTGGTCCATCAAGAATCACTCTCATTTCATCTGTCCCTAAAACCTTTGAAAAATCTGTCTTCAGGTATTTCTTTGCCCGATCTATACGCTTCAACGTGTGAATCTTATTCATTGGTGGTCTTCTTACAGCCTTCTTGACCTTGGCCATGTCTCTGAGCACTTGACATCTTGTACTTCTGGACACTCCAGGTAGGTTGCAGTTCTGTAATATGGTGGCACTGGAGGGTAATTCAATCCAATGAGCATTCAAGTTTATAGGGTTTGTAGTTGGAAAATGTGCATTGAAATAATGATACAATCAGAATTCTCACTTGCCTAATAATTGTGCACGCAGTGTTTTGTAACTGCGGTCTCTCTTCTTCCATTTGTGGGTGCAAAATGCCCTGCTTGGGTGCACAAATAATATTTGGAATGGAAAAATTGTGCATGTGTAACAATCGTGAATGTTCGCAAAAATCATCCTATTGGTCCACATTTACAAGGCTTAAAACACGGCTGAGTGTTCCTGGAGTGAAATTGAGCGGGACAGGTGGCTGCCACTCTAAAACCCCTCCACGCTTCCGCTCCAGCCACATACTCAGATCAGCAGATGACCCGGTGCTATTCCTGCCCAGTCATTTTAAGTTGTGTTCTGAAACACTGCGTGAGCAAACACTAAGCCACAACTTAAACTCATAAACAAAAACAAATCTGTTGTAATGCCATGTATAATGGCTCAGTAAAGTGTGATATTGGAAATAAAAGGTTTTATCTGCAAAAACAAGATTGATAACTGGCTTTGAAGATCTGAACCCTCAATGGTTTAAATATTGTCACTTTCTCTGAGTATTATTTTGAACATACTAGCATGCATTGGAGTGATACAGAGAACATGGAAGAGCATGGATAGCAAAATCAATACCCTAATATTTGACAAAACTGATGCCAGAATACTAGTAGTACTAATAGTACTAATCTCCAGAAAGATTGCTTAGCGTTGAGTGCTCACCTTGGCATTTGCCACCATTGGTGGGGTCTCCATGGTAACCAGGCATGCAAGTCTGACAGTGAGGCCCAGTGGTAAGGTTCCGGCACTGCTCACACACACTTCCGTTCACACAGGTGCTATGACCGTTGCACTGACAGGCTGTGGAGAGAAACAGTGGATGGTGATGTTTTCATATGTCTGACATTTGGTATGGGTTATGTCAGCTGCACCATGCATCACAAAGACACATTTAGAGTGAAATATCATGACTTATGAAGATTAAAATCAAACCTTAGAACGCTAAGGAAAGGAGAAGGAGGTAACTAACGACGGGCTTTGGCACAGATTACAGTTCCCTCCATAAGTATTGAGACAGTAAAGTCAACATTATCATTTTTGATGTACATTCAAGGCATTTCAAAATATAGTAAAAATATTAATAGAAGCCAAGTATAAAATATCTGCAAAACTTTTTCTCCATTTCAACACTTATGTTTCACCAACTGAGAATAATAGCACTGTCAGAGTTCCCCTTTTTATGTGAGCATAAGTAATGGGACATTTGGCTCAGAGGTGTTCCTAATTGTTTAGGTGTTTCCTGTTGCATTGATTGTTCCCACATAAGAGCTGTGAATGTGGAGTCTCTGCTTCTGCCTTAGAAGTCTGCATTTGCTGTCAGTAGGCATAATCTAACAAGACTAAAGACTGTCTATAAAAGAAAAGCAAGTAATGTGGATGCTAAAAGAAAAGAGGAACTCAAGAAAAAACATAGCATAAAAGATGGGCCAAATCAGCAGTTTGGGACATTGAGAAAAAGGCAACAACCAGGTTGGTCAAGGAAAACAATATCAGTGATGACAAAAGAATTACCAGAGCTGTGAAAAACAACCTTGCATGTCAGACCAAAATCCAGAATTCTGGTGTGAAAAAGTGTCACAATATACTGTTTGCATAAAACTTTGGCCGCAGAATTACACTGCAAGAAGCGAAGCACCGATCAGCATCAAAACAGAACATTTGAATTTGTTAAAAAGTAGAGAGTTCAGCCATTATAGTTTTGGAGCAGAGTTTTAAGGACAGATGAAACAAAGGTTAACCTTTATCAAAGTAATTGGAAGGCTAAAGTGGATTTTTTTTTTAAATAAATGGAGATCAAAAAGCGTAAAGAGTGAAGCACGGAGGAGGTAGTGTCATAGCATGGGCCTGCATGATGGCCTCTGGAATGGGCTCACTCATCTTTACTGATTATGAAACAAATGATGGCAGCAACAGAAAGAATTCAGAAGTGAACCGAAGCCTCTTGTCTATCAACATACAAGAAAATGCCACCAGACTCACTGGGTGATGCAAGGCCATGACCCACAAAACACACTGTCAACAAAACCAACAAAAACAGAGTTCTACAGGGAAAGAAAGTGGAAAGATTTAGAATGGCCAAGTGAATCTCCTGATTTAAATATGATTGAACAAGCATTTGACTTGCTGAAAAAAGACACTGAAGTTAGAAACTCTCCAAAACAAGCAACTTGTGGCATTTACACAAATGTCTGTACTTATGGCTTGGCAAAGCATCTCACAGAATACCAAAACCTTAGTGATGTCAATGGGTCAAAATACTCACTTGCTGTTTTGGCATACAAAGGAATTGTGACTGAATAGTACCCTTTATACATGTCACATTTGCATTAAGTTGAATTGTCACAAATTATGTGCCCATCAAATGGGTGACAGAACTTTGAAACTGCTGTTATTAGTTGAAACACCGAGAAATAACAGTGCTTTTAGCTCATTCACCTTTTAATCATATTTTCAAATGCCTTGAGTGCACAGCAAAAAATAGCAATTTTTACTTTACTGTCCTAATATTCATTGAGGGCACTAGAGTTTCAAGTGTAGTGATCAAACCACTGTATTTGTTTTATTAAACATATGGTTCTATCTTTTATTTCTATTTGACAGCTCCATTTTATAAAACCTAAAAGGCACTCAAACCCAGGAATTATTATGAGTGAGAAGGACAATTTTCCCACTTTACACTGGACCTAATAGCAGTCAGAAGTTCCTCATAACAATTCACTGGTTGTTATTGCTTGTTAGCTTGTGTTTAACTTTGAGTGTTTTCATTTTTTAGATGTTGTACTATTTTTAGGAACCTAATGGATTTTTTCCCGTACCTCTGACAACGCAACACTATATATATATTATTATCATTTTTGACTATTTCATACAAGTTATATTACAGAAGCCCTGGAGCCCAAGGTATCAAAAAAAATTGGGCCCAGAGACTAAGTTCATCTCATTTGAACAAAAAAAAAAAAGTTTAAAATAATTTACCCATCAATTCTTTGCCCAAGTCGTTCAAACAAGATAAAACAATTTTACTGCCTTGTGCCTCAGGGCATCCATATTATATTATGTAGACATCACAAAAAACTTTAAATTAACATCACACGTTGCTGAAATCCAGTACTACAAGTATCAGTCACAATCGCAGGAACACAATGACTGAAAACTCCAGTTTGATCCTACCCAAAGTAACGTTGGGTAAACTCATCCTATCAGCTTACACGCTGTGGTTAGGACAACCGTAGCATGATACACTCTTAGTTTTGAAAGGCTGCAGAAAGTCAATTGGATGGTATTATTTCCATAGGGTAAATGAAATCTGTAGCTATAGATTGGTGTAATGGTATCGCTCATACAATATATTTCAGTCACTATGAAATAATACCGGAAATAACTGTGCGTGTGTGTAATGTTTACACACAAGTACAGGTGGCCATCAACCCATCCAAACGCTAATACTAACCAGGGCAGTGGATGAAGGCCCACTCGTAGCCTTTATCCTTAGGGCACAGGCCCAGCTCCAGGGTCATTTCCTGGATCTGGCCCTGGTTCTGACCCTGTTTGGGCGGGCTCTTCATGGGTCCTCGGTAGGAGCCTTCCATACACTGACCCCTGCCTGTGCTACTGGGGTCCCCACACCAGCCACACTCTGGCTGCTCCAGACACTGGCTGCACGTGCGCAGACCCGAGCAATTCTGAGCTGGAGATGTACAGCGTGAAGTGACAGAAACAGGGGAAAAAAAGGAATTGTAAGTTGTCAGATCACAAACCAGTCAATTAATAACATATTAAACACCCACAAAGCATTTATAGAAGCACCCACTCACCTTCACTTACAATACAGTCATTGAGCATTCATATAAACAAGGGGGGGGGGGGGAATGGGCAAACCTACTGTCCGTTGAGCAAGTAAAGAAGCACAAACAGAAAAAGAGGGAAGAGGGAAAGCAAGAGTATAATTTGGAATTTTATCATTATCAGTGTGTTATTTGTACTTAGATTTGTTATTGTGTTAGAAATTGTCTATTAGTAGAAATTGTCTCATTTCATAAATGTTTCACTTGTAAATAACACAACTTTCAAATTAAATGAACTGACAAAAAGTCAACAAACTCTAAAGGAGGATATAGTCTTATGTCACCATGGCCAAGAAGAGCAACCTTTAGAAAGGCACCTAGCAGTGATTGCAATTGTCAGTTGGAGCCCAAATGTCAAGACCTCCGAATTGTTTGTTAGTTAAGCCTATTGTACTCAGAAAAGACACTTACAAGAAAAATGCCACCACTATATTGGGAAAAATAGATTCAGCCATCACCTCAGTTTCTGTCAAATAATCTTCAACATCCTACTAATGGATTTGAAACCATGACAACAGGTAATAATAATGGAAAAGTGGAGCCACTTAGCCGTAATGCTTTTCCATCTCTATCTGGAGAGGAGGGCCCAAGGGCCTCAAATTGGAAATCAACCATCATTTACCCATTCCAATCAAAGTAACAATTGTTATTTCTTCTTCAGAAATGCTAAATCCCAACTGAAGCGTGCTTTTCTCACACGAACGGCCATTGGGTTGATGCTAGATAAGAATGACACCTACACCTTTATGCGTTATGTAGTAGCGCTCATGTGTTAGCTGCAGTTGATAAAAAACGTATTTCGGTTAACCAAAATACTATTCAAACAATAACACATACTATTAAGCTAATAAACTCATGTCCAATGCACATCCCTTGTCTTCAGTAGTCCACTTGGCAAAGCCAATAATTTTTTTCTTATTTTGCCAGCTTAGCAATGGCTTTCTTACTGCCAATCGACCAGTAAAACCTGCAGCTCAAAGTCTTCAATTCACAGCTGAACATGAGGCTTGCTTACTTCAACCAGTGTCAAGCTGTGCTTGAAGCAGTTGTCCTGTGAGCCACATTTCATGACAGCTGTTGACTCTCAGAAACCTGTCTTCTGATTCTGTTGTGGCTTTGGGTCTGTCAGACTTCTTCCTGTCATTAACCAAGTGTCTTTTTATGGTGCAGTAAAAGTCTCTAAAGGAAAGAACAGCACTTTTAGGGGAAATAATGGCCTGTGTCTTCCTTTGTCAATTGCCCTTTTCTCACCATTATAATTGAAATATACTACTTCCTGCAGTACAATACTGTCCAAATAATGCTTATAAGGGTGTAGTAACACAGCCGGTTCCAACACTACTATAATACAGAAAGAGGATTTACAAAAGTTAGGACACCAGTAGGAATTGTTGGCATCAAATTTCAAGGCTTAATTTAGTTCCATTGCTGCAAAACAAAAAGTCTGAAAATGTCATTTTTTATAACTCTGAAATGTACATAATTGTATTTGGTTTTTGGAAATGCTTTAACCTTTGGCAGTTTACCGCTTACCTTTGTACCATTTCAGGTTATTCACTGGACTTGAACTGCTTAAAGTTCAATACAAACTGGAAAAATAAATAGGGGTGGTTCTAAAACTTTTGACCAGTAGCGTATATAATATCAGTGTACACATGGAGGAAGGTTAAATGGACAGACAGCCTTCACATAGCGGACACGGAAAAAACAGGGAGAGATCCCATCATAGATGTGACCTACAGTCTTCCCTTTCCTTCTCTTGAGAGGACCAAACTCCGCCAGACCACTGCTATAAGCCAGTGTAAATTGTAATTTTTTTAATTCAAAGATAGATTTTTTTCACCCTTTACATTTAAAAGGGAACAACATAATACCAAAATAATGTAAATGTTGAGGCGCTATTCTTTTTGATACCAAACATTAGATTTCCTTAAAGGCAAAACAATGATCACATCTCCACTCGAGACAATCTCGACTAGAAGGAAATGTCAATGTAGCCGACAAAATGACACATTCTCAACACAAATTAACTATTACAGACAAATCATACAGCTTGGGAATTTGAACTACACCTTTAGTTTGGACTCGTTTCAAGGTAGTTTTTGGTGACAAACACTGAACAGTTTGGTCAAATGTATTTATAAACGTACCTTAAACATGATACTGATCATATACAATGATACTGAAAATTCTGACTCAAACCAGTATTTATGATCATTAACATCTCAACGTTCCTAACACATTGACTCTTGCATTCTCAATCCTCTGGTGGTATAAGCATATGGACAACACCCCAGAGACAAAGGTTCAATTCCCTGTCTCAACCCTTACTACTTCCTCTCTCCTGCCATTCAATCTCCTACAGTTGAAAATCAATATTTTTATCCTCTCAATTTACAGTGTTGACATTACTATTTGTGTAGGCCAATTAGTGGAAGGGATGTGGAAATGTTTTCGCATAACATGGTACTTTTAGAAACCTGTATGCTGAAAGCTGTAGACAGCAGTAAAGCAAAGGGCCTAAGCTCTGATGTCAGTTTAAACCCTTAAACTATTTTCAACCTTTAAATGGAATGACAAAGAACTGAGTTCAAAGGGCTATTTTTCACAAATGTTTTTAAAACACTATTGTCTTTTCTATTATGTAAATGTTCTTCCGAATGTCGTGATTTCCAATTTGTCAAGTTAAAAAAAAATCTCTTTTCAGGTAAAGAAAGCATAAAGAGGGAGAGAAACAGACAGAGAGAGTGAACTAGAGACAATGACAAAGAGAAATGTTATCAATATAAGTTTCTATTAATCTATTCTTCCAGCTAGGAATGACAATCCTCTGTCCGTATTCATCATCAGTCATTCTAAGGAATGCATTACAGCTTTACATAAAAAAACACATGCACGCACTGCAAAGCATTCAAATACTCACAGTCCACCTCGGCCTTCAAATATTCACCCCGCACACAGCTCTCACCTCATCCTTTCCAACACACAGACACATGCACACACACGAGCATGCACACACACACACGCACGCACGCACCCCTCCTCAAACAAAAAAAACTCACTACCCAACACACACAAAGTCTCACCCAGGCAATCGCCAGTCTGCCATTCCAGACATTGGCCGTAAGGGAAGGAGATGACATAGGCGGTGGAGTCCACACAGCGCTGTGCGCTGCCACACCACATGCATTCCATGGACTGGCTGGTACAGTTGGCACAGCTGGCACGGAGGGAGCATGGTGTTTTGCATGGCCGAGCGCTCTGGTTGGGGCTCACTGAAAGGGCGAGATGTGGGTGTTTTACTAAGTAAATGCTGTGGATAGATTTGTATAATTTTGCAGACTCTTATTCAGTAGTGAATGGACACGTTACGTACTGGCGCCCCGTGGGAATCAAACCCACAACTGCTGTAGCAAGTGCCACATACTACCAACTGAGCTACACAGAAACCAGAAAAGTAAAAAACACGATACTCCCTATTAGAACGTTAATGTAAAGCACTTAGTGAGAAACATGATCATCTGAAACCTCTGATGTCTACATGTTGTCATTCTTGATTTTTACATTTAAATAAACCTGCAGAACCTCTTTATTTGCCTGTAATGTCTTGTTGAGTGTTGGACCCCAGAAGACTAGTCCCCAAAACATCAGGGGTCTGTTTCTCTCTCCCATTTCCACCTTATCTTCCCCTTTTACCTGCTGGTTTTTCGCAGATTAGTCCATCGGCGGTGGCAGTGCAGGGGTTGGCTTTCAGCCCCGACACCTGGGTTTCCTCCAGGTAAGCGCAAAAGCCAGAGTCGTTAGGTTCGCCGGGCAGCCACTGGAGGGAGGAGTTTGTGAACGGGGACATGTCCTCCCAGCCCCAGTATGAAACATTGATCTTGCGCAGGCCCACCCAGGGTGAAAGTCTCTGTTTAAAAAAAATACATGCAGGTTTAAATACAACGTATGCAGCCCTAACAGATTCCATAGCAGATATTAAGTCAATCTGGTTTAGTCAAGGGTTTGCCAGAACCCTTCTCCAGCCCCTCCAAACACTTATCAGCCATAACATTATGGACGGCCAAGGCTCATTGATGCACGTGGGGAGCGAAGGCTCGTCCGTGTGGTCCAAACCAACAGACCAGCTACTGTAGCTCAAATTGCTGAAAAGTTTAATGCTGGTACTGATAGAAAGGTGTCAGAACCCACAGTGCAACAAAGTTTGTTGCGTAAGGGGCTGCGTAACCCCTGTCCACTGCCAAAAGCGCCTATAATGGGCACCTGAGCATCAGAACAAGATCACGGAGAAATGGAAGAAGGTGGCCTGGTCTGATGAATCACTTTTCTTTTACATCATGTGGATGACCGGGTGTGTGTGGGACGCCTACCTGGAGAGCACATGGCACAACGATGCACTATGGGAAGGAGGCAAGCCGGTAAGAGGCAGTGTGATGCTTTGGGCAATGTTCTGCTGGGAAACCTTGGGTCCTGAAACTCATGTGGATGTTACTTTGACACATACTACCTGCCTAAGCATTGTTGCAGACCATGTGCATCCTTTCATAGCAATGGTATTCCCTGATGGCATTGGCCTCTTTCAGCAGAATAATGATCCATGCCACAAAGCAAAAATGGTTCAGGAATGGTTTGAGGAACACAACAACAAGTTCAAAGTGTTGACTTGGCCTCCAAATTCCCCAGATCTCAAACTAATCGAGCATCTGTGGGATGTGCTGGACGAACAAGTCCGAAACATGGAGGCCCCACTTCACAACAGGACTTAAAAGGATCTGCTACTAACGTCTTGGTGCCAGATACCACAGCAATTAATCAATCAAATGTATTTATAAAGCCCTTTTTACAACAGCAGTTGTCACAAAGTGCTTTACAGAGACACCTGGCCTTAAACCCCAAGGAGCAAACAACAGTAGTGTTGAATTTCAGTGGCTAGGGAAAAACTCCCTAAGAAGGACGAATTTTAGGAAGAAACCTAGAGAGGACCCAGGCTCAGAGGGGTGACCAGTCCTCTTCTGGCTGTGCCGGGTGAGATCTTAAGAGTCCAATTGGAATAATTAATACATTTCTCTGGGCTAAATCCAGAGTCTATTTGATTTTAGAATAGGTCAAAAGTATGACCAGATGGACAAGGACAGGGACAGCAACGGGCCCCCCAAACCAGGTACTCCGCAGGTGTGGACCAGGACCTCATGTCCTCCTAAAGTTTAAAACTGGAGGAGACTGGGAAAAGTCAGAAAGTGCATTCCTCATATCAACAACGATTTGTAGTGGAGAAGGAGAACTTAGTGGGGAAAGAGAACTGACCCAATCCCACAGCACAATAGTATAGCAGCGTAAGACATTGGAACTGAGACGGGGGGGTCCGACAACACTGTGGCCCTACCCGGGGGAGGCCCCAGACAGGGCCCAACAGGCAGGAAATCAATCCACCCACATTGCCAGGCATCAACCAAAGGGATACCCACCAACCACAACCACCCTGAATGAGCACAGCACACCTTCATAGGTCTAGAGCCCATGCCTCGATGGGTCAGGGCTGTTTTGGCGGCAAAAGGGGAACCTACACCATATTAGGCAGGTGGTCATGATGTTATGGCTGATCGGTGTATGTTTCCCATTTTAGTTTGGATCCAAAGCTGGCAAACCTGTTTGAACTACTCAAATCCTTCATGATGAATTGACTGTAATGTTACAGGTGTGCCAGTTTAGGTTTACAATTAAAATTGGAATTGTCTAGGAAGCCCCAAAGAGTGGTTTGGAAAATACTGGACACAATAAAACAAGTAAACGACTAAAATCTTAAAAACAAATGTAAGGTAATATACTGTACATCAGTATGTGTGCCAATCAAATTATTTCTCCTGGATTATAGATTTTTATAAAGTGATGGATGCATGGCCGTTTTGTTTTGTGGTTGACCACTGTGAGAATCAAATCCACCAGTCTGGTGTTGCAACTGCGGTTTTCAGATGAAAACATGACGGCTGTATTTCAATAGCATACCTTCTCCTGGCTCTGTAGCTTCTGCAGCTCCTCCAGAACAAAGTCCACCTGCTTAGTGGTGGTGAGCGAGGCGATGTTGCCTTCTAGGTTTTTGCAGTAGTGCTGAGCATTGTCGTAACTTTCACGGCTCGCGTTGATCCGTAGACAGGCCTCCCCAACATGGCTCCAGCCATCCCCACAAAGGTGAGCTGGGGGTGGGGTGGGGGGTGTAGGTGGGTTGGTTAGGGGGCACAGGATTGTTTAGTGACAGTTTCTTTTTTTATTCTGGCCTTCCGGTTTAAAATGTGTTTGAATGTGGATAGAATTGTAAACTAACACTCCTGTATGTCAGGTAAAATAAAATAACAACAACAAGAAAATAAATGTATATTGAGCAAACAGAAACCCATGACGTCCACCCATTTCCAGGAATGTCAGAGCAAGGTGGAAAGTCTGTTGTGTCCTTAAGCAAGGAACTTAACCCAGTTAATGTATCCTGTCAATTGCTCTCAATATGAGCATCTGCTAACTAAGTACAATATAAATCAAATTTCTAGAAAACATATGTCACAACTGAAATGTGGACATGAAGGCGCAGAAGACCCTTGTGCATGGCTGTGTGTTTGAGCATGTGTATGTTGAATGCACATCATGAGAAAGAGCCACTCAAGAGAACAGTAGTGGATTTAACTTGAGTGCTACGAGAGACCACTAAGTATGAGTGTCCTCCATAACTGTGATTTAGACAGGAGCCAAACACTGTATTGATTAGTTAAATAACCTAGATACCATCACAACTTTGTGCTCTTAAGGACACTTTGGGAAAACTGACTTTTTTGTTCCTCTATGTTTCTGATACTATCTATTTGTCAGACAATAGTAAGAAGGTTATGTCTGTCTACCAAACATGCAGAAAATCAAAAAAAGATCATGGAAAAATCAGCAGTTCTCTACAACATAAATCAGCAGTTCTCAAACCTCTTCTCAGGGACCGGCACACATTTCACATTTATGTTGTAGCCGTGAACTAGTTTATCTGATACACCTAATCAAGGGAGTGATAAGTTCAAAAATGTAATCATGTGTGCTAGCTAAGGAAAAGAGCTCATGTTCAAAAACATGGTAAGAGACTGCTGGTGCCTGAGGAGAGTTTTAAGAACGCCTGATATATTTGCGGCTCAGAGATCCTACTCTGGTTGAGAAAAGGATTAATTGTATTTTAATTAAGCAGTAAACGATAACATTATTTCATCAACCAAAAATGCACACACCAAGGAACCTGAAAGATGAGCTGAGATACACAGCAAAGACCTACAATATGACCAAGTGCTATGAGAGACCACTAAGTATGAAATATAATATCCATGGTAGGAAAGTGGAACAAAATGCATTGCTGCCATCTTGTGGATGTTGAGAGCAATATAGATATTTGGGATTTGTGCAACACTAAACAACAATTGAACGCTCGATTCTGAGTGTTTTTCTCCATGCAAAAAAAAAATTGATTTCTGCCTTGGATGCGTGGATCAAAGTGGCGGTTTATTAAATTTGTCCCCTGTGAGACACCATATGTAGGAAGTCAAAATAACTTCCTCAAAATAGAAGTTTATGTAAGATCTAATCTGCAATCTGTAATTTATGGTGAGGTTTTACATTTTAATTGCTCTAATAGCCAAGTGTATAAGAGATAAAAACAGAAGAGAGAGGTGGTAAGCGAGTGGCTGCGCCTCACCTGGCAGCGCGTGACACTCCTGCTGATGGTGGTCCCACTGGCAGTTGAGGTTGAGGGAGCAGCTCTTGCAGTTGGCTAGCTTGCTGCACACTTGCTCATTTCTCACTGGACACTGGGTAAAGTTCTTCACATTCTAGAGGAAATAAGAACATTGACCGGTGGGGTCAGTTTTTGTGGAATCCCAACATTAAGAAATCAAGAAAATATCTAGCAAATCATAAACTAAGCTGATGGTTCCCAACACAATGTACCAGGTGGTACATGACTTATCACGGAGGTCCAGGTACAGAGTACTTGAGGAGACTCAAGAGACTACATACTTAATGGTTAAATGTACGTACAAGGGCTACTCAGCACCAGGCAACATTCAATAAGTACAGTGAATGAAAAAAGGTTATGATCAACTGAACTAGACAACAGCAGAACAAATAAATAAAAATACTGAAATAGAAATACTGAACTGACCCAAGATCAGCATTTAGAGGCCTTTACTATCCACTCACCAAAGTGCAGTTGCTGGCAGCCGATAGACACTTTTTATCGTCACACCACTGGCATCCATGGGTATTGGATGTGCAGCTGGCGCAGTCCGAGAAGCGGTAGCATCGTTCATCTACAGTGACTGGAAGGGAAAAGAAATAGAGAGCACAAAAAAAATATGAATTATAGGCAATTGGGAAGCAGAAAGAGCAGAAAGAAATGGTTAAAAAATCCCAGACTTCATTCATTAACTGTTTAGTAAATCATATTAGCCTAAACATTTATTTGGACAAAGAAAGACAACATTTCAACCACAGCCTTTCTCAAGAGAGATCTAATTTAATTTAACAACCCCCCTACACCCGCGCACCCCTCCACACGTGTCCCAATGCTGAGGGATTGAAAATTATTAGCATTATAGGGGCTAAATGTTCAGTGACCACTGACAGGGAGAGTGAAACATTGTGAGCTTGCAGAACTTCATACAAAATAATGGATTTTAAAACTGGCATTTACTCATGTCAAATTTTGAGCGTCGATACAGTACTTGTAATAAAGAAAATACTTCCTAAATGAAATTTTATTTTAATGGATTTTTATTTATTCTAAAACGATGGAAAGGGTTTGATCATTTGAAATAAATGATTTTTAGTGAAGTGGGTTCATACTCAAAAAGGAGCCAAAAAAATTCTGTTAGTTTTCCATTTTCCCATTTAGCAAGACTACATGGACTTCTCCAATGAGAAAAAAGCATTTATATATTCTGTTGCAAAACATTTAAAAGAAAACAACATGCATCAACTCTTACCAGGCTTGGCATGGCAGAATTCTGCAAGAATAATGGGGGCGGTGGTGAAATTGGCTTTGCCAGGCGCCCAGGGTTTGCAGTGCCCCCTGATCCAGACACAGCGCACTCCAGGCCCTGCACTCAAGCAGCCTTCTTCTCTAAGAAATGCCTGGCAGCTTGGAGGTCGGAAGACCAGCACATCGTTCAGCAACACACCAGAAAAGCCACCAAAAACGTACATGGACCTGGGAGAAATAATGTATGTTTATTCATGCCATTTGTAAGTATATGAAGTAGGAATATGTACTTAAAACAACAAATATCAGTATGTATATATACACACACACAGCTCTGGAAAAAATTAAGAGACCACTCCTAATTCTTCTTAAATCAGCATCTCTACATGTATGGCAGCCGTTTCAGTTCAGTGTCTGTTAAATTCCAACACATGCACACCTAATTTTACTTAACGAGGTACTGATTAGGTGATTACCTGAAACAAATCTAATTTAATGAGGAAAAGTATATCACTATCCTCTTGCAATAGGACCATCTAGATATCAAAAACAGTGCAAGTAGTACCTCAAAGGTAATTTGAATACAGAAAATAACTATTCAGCATGACAAAGGAGTTGAAAACAAAAGCTTTGAGTGAGGAAAAGGAGGGTTCAATTTGGGCTTTACTGGCAGAGGGATACAGTGAGCGTAAGGTTGCTGCCATCCTGAAAATTTCAAAGACGGCAGTTGATAAGAACAAGGTCAAGCAACAGACATTTGGGACAACAAAGCTACAGAATGGCAGAGGGCGAATAATGTAAAGAAAACAAAATACTTATGTTTTAACTTAGGAAGAGTTCAGAAATCAATATTGGGTGGAATAACCCTGATTTTAAATCACAGCTTTCATGCGTCTTGGCATGCTCTCCATGAGTCTGTCACATTACTGTTGGGTGACTTTAATCCACCCCAAGCCTCTCCAAGTCTCTGTCTAACCATTTGATGACCAGGTGTTGGGCTAAGATGAAAATCTGACTCATCAGAGAAGATGACCTTACCCCATTCCTCTACAGTCTAATCCTTATGGTCTTTTGCAAACTTCAGCCTGGCTCTTCTTGGCTTCTCACTGATTAAGTGCTTTTTTTCTAGCTTTGCACGACTTCAGCCCTGCACCTAAGAGCATGTTTCAAACCGTCCTCGCCGTACACTTCACCCCGGCTGCTGTTTGCCATTCTTTTCGGAGGTCACTTGATGTTATCCTACGGTTGTTGAGTGAACTTCAAATGAGTTGACGGTCATCTCGGTCAGTGGACAGTCGTTTTCACCCTCTGCCAGTCTGTCCCAAATGTCTGTTGCTTGACCTTGTTCTTATGAACCGCTGTCTTTGAAATTTTCAGGATGGAATCAACCTGAAGCTCACTGTATCCCTCTGCCAGTAAAGCCAGAATTGAACCCTCCTTTTCCTCACTCAAAGCTTTTCTTTTCAACTCCTTCGTCATGCTGAACAGTATTTTTTTTTAATCAAATTACATTTGAGGTACTACCTGTACTGTTTTTGTCATCCAGCTGGTCCTATTGCAAGAGGATAGTGATGTCCACAGCAGTGGTTTTTATACTTTTCCACGTTAAATTAGATTTGGTTCAGGTAATCACCTAATCAGTGCTGTGTTGTAATTTAACAGACACTGGAATGGAATGGCTGCCATATGTAGAGATGCAGATTTAAGAAAAATTAGGAGTGGTCTCTACATTTTTTACAGAGCTATACACACAAAAAGTTGTCAATTTTACAGGTATTAGCATAGAAATCAATCCATTATTACAGAGGAAATACACAGATCAGCCATAACATTATATTATGACCACAGTGGAGTCCATGCCTCAACGGTCAGGAATATTTTGGCAGGGGGACCAGCACAATATTAGGCAAGTGTTCATAATATTATGGCTGTTCGGTGTATTTAATGGAAAGGTTGGACATGTTGGTGTGGAGAGATTTTGTTTTTGAAAAGAAATGTTCAGAGCAAATCTTCAACAACCTCTCCCCTATTTTATGGCTTAGAGGTTCCTTTATAACGAAATAACTGTGAAATATGTGAAGTTATTTGCAGACAACCATCCATTAAAAGTATTACTATTATATAATTTGAAATATGGAAGAAGGGCTATCCATTACAGGTACAATACATAAGCTTTTTACGGTACCACTAGCATAAATACAAAATGAAATGACCAGTAGACATATGTCTATATTGACAAGTAGACATCAATATTGTTCAATCAATAGCAACAATAAACTACATTCTTTATTTTAGTGTGTTTGAGACACCTAAATAGATAAATGCTGCAAAAAGCTATAAAAGGTGGCCATTAAAAACCCTGCTTTGAGAAATGCACAGAGCAAAACGTTTGACAAATGGTAGCTACACGTACCCGTTGCTAACAACAGAAGAGTGGCCAAAGCGATTGACGTCGCGGTGCAGATTGGGCTTAGGCAGGACCTGCCACTCATCACAAGCTGAGAGAAGAACAGAGGGAAATATAAATGCAAAAGCTGTTATTGAAGCTCATACTGAAAGTCGGTTTCAATTGAATAATAGGTTGTTTTATTCTCTGATGAGTACAAACCAAAATGCTAAAATAGCCTATACTACTCAATTATATATTCATTCATCATCAGCACAGCTTACACCAAGTGATGTAGGATAGTTTCATTTAAATAAACAGAAAGCTATTTTTAAAATGAAATTTGATGAGTTTAATCTCCCCACAGAGTTGATGCAGTTTGTTAGGACACCTTTCCGCATATCCTTGCCAACTGATGTCAGGCATGAAACATTTTGAAAGCAGAAAAACTACCAAATGATCAAGAAATGTCAAATAGAACATGATGTTATCCACAAAGGGTTTTATATGTTATGAAAAGAAACAGAAAATAAAGCAGAACGCTGGTTCTCAGAGATGTGCCAAGTATGTGACGTTGCCTTTGTGTAAATAAAATAAAAAGATAAAGCTATACAAATAGAAAGGAGTTGAATTTACATTTAAATGGAAATCAACTGGGCTACAGTGAAAGTAGTACAATGTTACACCTTGCAAAAAACATGACATTTCCATCTGCAAAATGATTATTTTTGAGAAAAATTATAGGCGTTAATGACTGAGAAAATGTAACTAAAATGGTAAACAAATAGAATTAGGTCAGAACTGGCCCCATGCTGCAGCGGAATACAGTACATACACCTCAGACAGTGGTTTGACTCCGGGACAGCATTTGGCCAAAATCTGTTAGCAGGGTTTCAAACAAAAAAATCAATTAAGGAGCCATTGGCTCCTATAGGGGAAAAAAACAGGCGCCAAATAATTTTTTAAAGAGCCACATAACAATGCACTTACTTTTATTCACCTTGTTGTGTGCATGTCTCTCCTCTTCCGACTTATGAACTATATACAGTCAAATTCATTTTTTTTACGCAGAATCTGACCCAGTGTCACTGCCACTGACCATGATTATGTCCATATCACTTGGCCACTGAGTGTAGTTTGGCCGTCTCCTCTTCTTTTTTGCAGAAAGCCAGTGTTTGACACATGGTTCAGGATCAAACTGTTCAAGTGATGGGCCTTCAGTGCTGATCCTGATCAAATCTTCCAAGATTGACACATGGAGTGAATTGCGTAGTTTAGATTTGAACCTGTTTTGAGCTGAAAAACCACATTCACACTGAGCAGCCGAAATTGGTAGGAAAAGCATTCTCAACGAGATGCAAAACATTATGGAAATCTGTGCAGTATGACTCTTTTGTTAGTAGGACTTCCCACAAGCTGCAATAGGATTTATCTGAAAACTGTCCTTTAACAAGGGTTTTCAACATTCTCCATTCTGCCTGTACAGCAGTGATGTCACATCCATTTTTCAGCAAGATGTCTTGATACCATTTCAGCAGTGTGTCAATTTAATTTACCCCAAAAGTGTAGAAGTCGTTTGGCCAAGAATCATGACAAAAGATTGAGAAGCATTGAATGATCTCTGTCCCTTGTGTGTTTTTGTGCTGTCTCTCATTATTTCAAACCTCCTTTCAAGCTCCTTAACTGTAATGTCTACAGTTTCATCAGTGAGGTGGTTTAGTTCTTCACTGAAACCTTGGAGATCACAGCCTTTCAGCTGTATGTTTTGAAAAGAAATGCCCACGTAGTCAGATGAGGCTGCTTTTTTCTGCCTTCTGGTCTGTTTTTCTCTTTGGGCTTTGTCCTGCTGCACCACATTTTCATGCTGAGAAACTGAATTTAAGTTTGTGTGACTGAGAAATTCCTCCAACTTTCCATTTCTCACTGGTTTGTCCTTCATTCCCTTGATTGTACAAACACGGGAATCAATAGCTGCTTTAGCCTGAGGTAGAATAAGCGAGTTCTTCTGAAGCACAAGACTCAACTTTGAGATTTCTCCAAACAGGTCATGGAGAAAGTGACAATATATAGCCTAATCCGTAGGAAATGTGCATTTCACTTTGCACGTTCACTAGCCTACTGCAAAGTCAGTAGGCTATCGTCAACCTAATCTTTGCAGCCGACAGAAAACACTTGTTTATTAATAAACAATTAAAATATCTCATTGCAAACCATAGACCATAGCATATAAGAGGCACAAACAGAGTGGAAATTGCATGCGCGGCTCGAAATGGCTGTTATTTCAAATAGAGCATATTTTAAACAAATCGGTTAACCGGTTTCAACCGGCTAATGAGGCTCCAAACTGCGACTGAAATTTCTGCCAAGGTAGCCATTGGCGACAATACAAATTTACTCCCTTTGATTGTAAAATGTGCATCCTACGTGCATGTTTTATAACCAGTAGCCTATCGCTTCATTTGTTTTGTTAACGTCATTCATTTGTACATAGTCTGGCCCCCTTCCACTATGGCGAAAACTAAAAATGTTCTTGACCGACCGCCAAGCATTTGCGACCATTTTAGTCGCAGTTTGGAGCCCTGTGTTAAATTATAAATGTTTCAAGACACAGATCTAAAATCCTGCCTGATTAGAAATCCCTGTACCAGGGTTTGTGTCTCAAAACCCATGGTAGAATATTTTAACATATGCTCTTTACTTAGTTAAAAGCATTATTACATTTTTACAAATTCAAGAATTGACCCATTTTAGAAAAAACTTACTCAAAAACACATCAAATTAAGACCAGTGGTTCTAAATTAATTACAATACTAAAACAATTGGTTGCTTTTAGTCAGTATCTGGTAAAGGCTCATTTGGATGCAATTACAGCCATGAGTCTATTTGGATAAGGTCTCTACCTGCTATGCAGATCTATACACAGCAATTTCTGCACATTCTTCTTTGTAGAATTGCTAACACTCCAATTCAAATGGGGACCTTTGTTGAATAGCAAATGTCAACTCTTACCAAATATTCTAATATGGATTGTGGCGCAGCCTTTGACTTGGCCACTCCAGGACATTGACCTTGATGCTTTTAATCCAGTCCAGTGTGACTGTATGTTTGGGTCACTGTTCTGCTTGAAAATGAATCTTCCCCCAAGTCCCAGGACTCTTGCAGACTTCAGCAGGTTTTCTGCCAGGATTTCTCAGTACTTTGCTGAATCCACAAACTTTCCATGTCCTGATGCAGAGAAGCATCCCCATAACTTGATGCTGGCACCATCATGCTTCAAAGTAGGGATGATGTTCTCTGTTATGTGTGGTGTTAAGCTTGTGCCAAAACAGCTCCTAGCGTTGTGGCTGTATTTTGGTCTCAGAAGAGTCTCACACATGTCTTCCAGTAAACTCTAGCTGAGTTTAATGTGAGTTGTATGCTTTTTAGCACTCACCTATGGATTCCACTTCTGTGAAGCATCTAGGCTATTGTTGCAGCAGCACAGTGTCTCCCAATTCTGCCACTGAAGACTGCAACTCCTTTAGAGATGCCATTAGACTCTTAGTGCCCGCCCTCCTTTTCATATGAATACTCAGTTTTTGAAGACAACCGGTTCAAGGCAGTCTCACTATAATGGCATATTTGCTCCATTTTTAAATAATGGAAATTACTGTGCTCTGGATAATATTCAATGCTATCAACATTTTCTTATATATTACCCCTGATTAAAGAAATTGGAGAACCTTATTCAGGACGTTTTCAAAGTCTCAATTTGTGTGCTTGTTCTTTTATCACACAAATGGGCACAGAGGCAACATTATGAGAACACCCACTCCCCCTTTGCATGTTATGAAGAAGCGCTCAAGTTAAAAAAAAGCATGTAACATTTAAAAAAACATGTATTTCGAATATCTGAATGCTACTGAAATTATAAAGACACTTGACCAATGCACATCCCTAGCTGTAACAAAATGTAGAGAAGTACTATGGGGGTTAATGCTTTTGAGAGCCCATGTAAAGCATCATGTCATATAACATTTAGTAAGCTAGCAAAAACATTTAGTAAACTAGCTCGCCTCGACTCTACTCACTTTGGGAGCTTTTCCACTGCATGGTACCAGCTCGACATGGCTCTATCCGCCTCACCTCGGTTAGTTTTCCACTGCAGATCGTACCCTGTACCCGCCCATAGTAACATCACAGGTAAACTGCCGTGATGCCACCCCCAACGGGACTCACACGGGAACAACAATGGAGATATCGTACACCTAATACTGGTGAAAAGCCAGCATTTGCCAACTAACGTAAACCCTGCAGTGAACAGCAAAATATATTGAATGAACTCCAATTTTCTTTTAAATTGACAAGCTTTGAACGTAAAGTGGCAAATCAAAAGTAAACTAAATCTGGAAAACATGGTCACGGACCCTGTCTGAACAAGAAACCCGGCAAGCCTAATTCAGCAGCCCCACAATAGAAAGTGCCGCCCCCTCGAGATTCAAACATGGGTCGCCCACCAATGTAAGGCTTTGTCCACCGAGCTGTATATTTGCCGGGTGTCAGTATAGCCTTGTGTCTATCCTGAACAAATCTTCTTTTGCCACAAATCCTCTTTTAAACTGACTAACGTTTCTTACTAAGTTTACCTCCAGTACAAACAGCGTCTATGTATGGCGTTTGAAACTGGCCATTTTAACAGGGTATTCGCCAGTAATAAGCTTTACCGCTATCTGCTAACTTACTGGACTAGTCATAAGAATTGAGCAATTGCTAGCAAGACTGAAGATGAACTTTTCCATGCTAGAAACAGTCGCAATATAACTGTATACAGTTTCAGTTAAGGCTTACTATAACGTAACTACTGTATGTTGTAGCCAGCAAATGTGTTTGTTTATCCTGACCCAAAACGCATGCACGGATGCATACTTCGAAAATCCAACAGAAACAGTTACAATATAACCGTAAACTGTTTTATCTTAGGATTACTATAATAGAGATACTGACGGTTTTTGTCTATACGGAATAATTCATAACACGTACTTCGCTTCGCCTGCAAGGAGATACGACCTCGGGACATTTAGTTCATAAGTCCGCTTCTCAAACCACTACGCTATTAAACAAGGGGTAGTCAGTCACACACTCACTCACTCAGTAAGAGACATTCGCTCTTCCATGCCGGCTCCGCTATCGCCGTCCGGCAAAAACAGTGAAAAAGTAGAATAGAGTTAACGCCCTGCTATATAAAAGATGACGTAACTGCATCTTCTGTTAGATTTAAGTGTATACACCTAACAAGTCAACACCAACACATTTAAAACAACCTACATAACCTCTCCATCCCGATAAAAAGGTATAAATAATTGCCTTATTAATTGCCGGCTATAATACCACACCGACTGACTCAAGAGTAGCCTACTACTACAAGGCAGCATTTAAACCGGTAGTAGCAAGGAAGCACGCATGAGCAGTAACTTTGGTCTTAATAAATTGAAGACTGCAAAAATGATTAGAAAGCTTGGTAGGCTGCTTCTGTTTGGCTTGACATTACTACTTTGACCAGTGCAATGTATGCCAGTTAGCCTATAGAAAGACCCAGAGGAGGAAAAAGACAAGGTCATTTTGTAGGATACATCTTTGTGGGTCTCTCACGGGGATAACGAATTGATTTCAACGCCAGTGCATAAGTCCTAACCTAGTGGAGTTTTGGGAAAATACGATTGCTTAAATGACGAGTCTGGTCCTATGCACTGGCACTGAAATAAACCCATTTCAATGCAAGGACTCCTGGGACAGACCCGCAAAGATGCGCCATTCTCGTCTCATAAAACCCTTCTCTGACACTTGATGGCTAACAGCAGAACAGTTGTTTGGCTTTGTTGCACCCTTTGAGTCACTCTTGCCCAATCAGAAGTCTTCCTTGTTTTTATGTCACCTTTTGGTATCGCCTCAGCACACTAACCCTAACCCTAACCCTAACCTCAACGGAGCATATACTAAAAAGTATCTGGTACACAAAAGCAAAAAGGGCGAGGCATGTTAAGGCTTACTATAGAGTAAGACTGTAGAGTCGAGTCGGTACCATGCAGTGGAAAAGCACCATAAGACAGCCAGTACATAAAAACTAGTCTTGACGTGTTGACCTGGATACGTTGAATCAGGAAGTTTTAAACATAGTACTAAGTCATGTTTGCATTCCACATTTGATAATTCAACATTTGACATGGACAATCTTCCCAATTCCGGATTGCGATGGAAACGTGTAAAACTTAAAACCTTATATCTTATACTTCTCTTGGCAGCATATAACCTACACAGGTCAGTTTCTTGGAGCTACATCTGGACTAGCTTGAGATATTACCATACACCCATGTTCTCTTTAATTAAAAGAGGAAGGAAGCATTTCAAAAAGGTTTGAAAAACAAGCTTGTCTTGAAGAATAAGATATCATGTTCCTTTTAATATAAAAGTTCCAGTATTTTCTATAGTTTTCTACTTTTTCTATTATGCATTCATGAATACTAACCTGTACAATAACTTGCACAATCAGAAAAGCTAGTTTGTATCATCCACTGTAAAAAAAAAGATGCTCCATTGAATATAACCGTGTTTCAGTGATGAGGTAATGAAACAGAAGAGTAGGTGGGGTCTGGCACGTACCAATGTCATAAGCCAAGAAGTCAGCAGAGAAGCACTTGGCCCCGTTGCTGAGCGATGTGTCATTGTGCGTGTTGCCTCCAAACACCAGCAGAGTCCCACTAAGGAGTACAGCTGAGTGGAGGTAGCGAGGGAAACCGCTCTCTTGTAGGATGGTCCTGGAAACCCAGAGAGGCCCAAACACATGGTTTTCTTACAGAAACAGGATAGTAAACAGAAGATTGAGAGCTCTAATATCAGTTTCAGGTAAAATATTGTGCTGATTGAGTCTACTGTTGTGTCCCTAAACAAGACACTTCAATGAAACAACTGCACTGAAGTTGCCTGAGAACACATTTGCATTTCTATCAACAACCTGGAAGCAATATCCATAGCTCAGGTATAAAACAACAGTTTGGTCACATTGCCGGCTTGGGGATTCGATATAGCACTTTTGGATTATTGTTCAGATGCTCAAACCGCTAGATTAGCTGCCGGGTTGGATGGTAAGCAAAAAGAAAGGTTTGTGTTGAACAAAAAAGTTTCCCATATTGATGTCCAGTCACCTTAGTACACTAACACAATGTGAACCTCCCTTTACAATGCAAACAACATGCGTCCACTCACCAGGTGCGTGTGTTGACCTGGTAGCGGTACAGGTCATCCACTAGTCCATACTTGTTGGCAGGCAGAGCCTTGTAGCCCCCGTGGACATACACGCTGCTGCTGGCACTGTCAAACGTGCTGCTGTGACCGTACCCGCCCTGGGCCACCGCTCCCTTGGTCTCGGGCACCAGCCAAGTATTTGATTCTGAGGATAAACACAGACATTAACAATAAATCCATTTTTCTCCACGCCCAATTTCCGATGACGGCCAGTCGTCACAGAAACTCCAAATCAGGCGCGGGATGTCCAAAGATCAACACGTGCTTCAAGAATATCTCAGAAGCCAGTCTAATATGTATGATGCTGCTCACTCAAACCAGCGATATACAGTGGGGAGAACAAGTATTTGATACACTGCCAATGTTGCAGGTTTTCCCACAAAGCATGTAGAAGTCTGTTATTTTTATCATAGGTACTCTTCAACTGTGAGTGACGGAATCTAAAACAAAAATCCAGAAAATCACACTATGATTTTTAAGTAATTCATTTGCATTTTATTGCATGACATAAGTATTTGATACATCCGAAAAGCAGAACTTAATATTTGGTACAGAAACTTTTGTTTATACATTTCATACAGTTCTTGACCAGGTTTGCACACACTGCAGCAGGAATTTTGGCCCACTCCGCCATACAGACCTCCTCCAGATCCTTCAGGTTTCTGAGCTATTGGGATCAGGTCTGGACACTGGCTTGGCCATTCCAGGACCTTGAGATGCTTCTTACAGAGCCACACCAAGCTCTCTTCAGGTCATTGACCAGGTCCTGCCGTGTAGTTCTGGGATGATCCCTCACCTTCCTCATGATCATCGATGCCCCACGAGGTGAGATCTTGCAGGGCGCCCCAGACCGAGGGAGATTGACCGTCATCTTGAACTTCTTCCATTTTCTAATAATTGCGCCAACAGTTGTTGCCTTCTCACCAAGCTGCTTGCCTATTGTCCTGTAGCCCATCTCAGCCTTGTGCAGGTCTACAATTTTATCCCTGATGTCCTTACACAGCTCTCTGGTCTTGGCCATTGTGGAGAGGTTGGAGTCTGTTTGATTGAGTGTGTGGACAGGTTTCTTTTATACAAGTAACGAGTTCAAACAGGTGCAGTTAATACAGGTAATGAGTGGAGAACAGGAGGGCTTCTTAAAGAAAAACTAACAGGTCTGTGAGAGCCGGAATTCTTACTGGTTGGTAGGTGATCAAATACTTATGTCATGCAATAAAATGCAAATTAATTATTTAAAAATCATACAATGTGATTTTCTGGATTTTTGATAAACCTATGATAAAAATTACAAACCTCTACATGCTTTGTAAGTAGGAAAACCTGCAAAATCGGCAGTGTAACAAATACGTGTTCTCCCCACTGTACATGTTCCACAATTGACCAATGTCAATACTATACCAGTGTAATCTGGCATGAATAAAATGTCAATAAAAATTCTTCTGATGATGCTTCAAATTTCAGCAAATGCAAATTCAATAATACAAACGTTATCTTAAAATTTGAATAACAAAAAACTCAAAAATAATTCAGATAATGAATGGAGAATGTAGAAATTATACAATATAAATACACATAATTTTTCTGTAATGTAGATAAGGTTTACAATTCTTAAATATAAACGTAGTAAAAATTAAATAAGACTTGAACAAAACTGCAGAGAAAAATGTTAACAATTGACCAATAAGACACACCAAAAAAATATTATTAGTAAAAATGACTGGAGCCGACAGCGATTAATACATTGTTGCCTATGATCAGCTGATACAGATTGCTGGTCGATGTATCATGCATCGCTAATAATACCTTCAACAGTAAAACCTCTGACACTGAAAAAATTTAGACCTACTCAGGTTGTACTCCTGCACATTGCTGATGTAGCTGTATACAGGCGAGTAGCCAAAGAACACAACCATGACAGGGTCCCCGCTCTCCAGGGTGGCCACATGGGCCGAGTGGCCTTCCACGGCATAGATCTGGCCATGCGGTGGCGGCATCCCTGTCCTCTGTGACCAACTGCGACCTGCCACATTGAACACCCACAGCTCGTCCGTCACATTGCCTGTGCCCGCCTCCAGCTTGCCACCAAACATGTAGATGTCATCCTGAGCAGAGAGTACACATAGACAAAAGTATTAGAAGACATCTTAATAATCATGGTCTGATGAAAACCATTTAACTTTCACTCTCACATCACAAACATGTTACAGTGGATATTAAAAGTCCACACACCCCTGTTAAAAGGCCAGTTTTTTTTATGTAAAAGATTGAGACAAAGATAAACATGTCATAACTTTTAATGTGACCTATAATGTGAACAATTCAATTGAAAAACAAACTGAAATCTTCGAGGGGGAAAAATGAAAAATAAAAACCTTACAATAACCTGATTGCATAACTGTGCACACCCTCTTATAACTGGGGATGTGACTGTGTTCAGAATTAACCAATCACATTCAAACTCATGTTAAATAGAAGTCATTACACACTTGCCATAATTTAAAGTGACTCAGATTAATCACAAATAAAGATCAGCTGTTCTAGTAGGATTTTCCCAACATTTTATTAGTTGCATCTCAGAGCAAAAGCCATGGTCCGCAGAGAGCTTCCAAAGCATCAAAGGGATCTCATTGTTGAAAGATATCAGTCAGGAGAAGGGTACATATGAATTTCCAAAGCATTAGATATACCATGGAACACAGTGAAGACAGTCATCATCAATTGGAGAAAAACAGAGACATTACCAAGAATTGGACGTCCCTCCAAAATTGATAAAAAGACAAGAAGAAAACTGGTCAGGGAGGCTTCCAGGAGGCAACATTAAAGGAACTGCAGGAATTTAAGGCAAGTACTGGCTGTGTGCTACATGTGACAAAAATCTCCCATATTCTTCATATGAATGGGCTATGGGGTAGGGTGGCAAGACGTAACACCTTTCGTACAAAGAGTAACATCCAAGCCTGGCTGAAGTTTGCAAAAACAAACATGTGGTAAAATGTGTTATGGTCTGATGAAACCAAGGTTGAACATTTTGGCCATAATTCCAAAAGGTATGTTTGGAGCAAAAACAACACTGCACATCACCCGAAGAACACCATACCCACAGTGAATCATGGTGATGGCAGTATCATGCATTAGGGCTGTTTTTCTTCAGCTGGAACCGGGGCCTCAGGGTGGAGGGAATTATGAACAGTTCCAAATACCAGGCAATTTTGGCACAAAACCTTCAGGCGTCCGTTAGAAAGCTGAAGATAAAGAGGAAGTTCACCTTTCAGCACCACAACGACCTAAAGCACACATCCATATTGTTAGTTACCGGGAATGTAACATGCCCGGAAGGTTTCTTCGGCGTCGGTAGGCTAGGCAGGGGCAGCTGAATACGTAGCACTGCTCTCTCAGTCATGCCCGCAAACTCCACGCGGAGAGGGAGCGGGCGGAGAGAAGCAGCAGAAGAGAGGTCGTCATCAAGTTCTCCCCAGAGAGAGGGAGAAGCGCAAGACCCGCCACCCCAACCCACGTGGGAAGGGAGCGGGTCTGAGTCAGGGGAGTCGGGTCCTGCGTAGGAGCATTCTCCTCAGACATCTCGTTGTCGTCGTCGCTGGAATCCAACATGGCGGAGACGTCCACTTCCTGTTCGAAAAAGTTAGTCCTCTCTACACATGTAGAGAGGGACAAAGCAGCAAAGGAGGACAAAGCCGGGGTGTCGGTGAGACCCTTGAGAGCGTGAGCTGGTCCCAGGCTGGAAACACATGAATCAATCAAAACACCAAGATTACGCACAGTAGAACTCAGCAAGCATTTGCTGAATAAAAAGGGAGGGTGTCCTCTGTGCTCACGGGTCCTATATAGGGGCACACGTGCCCTGACTGGCTGCCGCATCTTGCATAATATGTTTTCAGTACGGCCGCTGATGCAGCCAGGGTAAACCACTAGGAGCTAAAGCCCCTCTAGGGGGCAGAGCTCCACAACATATAATCACAAAAGCATGGTTTTACCAGAAGAAGATGAACGTTTTGGAATGGCCCAGCCACAGGAGATGTCCTTGAAGTCTGACAGATTTGGAGCGCTTGTGCAAAGAAGAGTGGGAAAATATTGCCACCTCAAGATATGCCATGCTAATATACACCTACCCACAAAGACTGAGTGCTGTAATGAAATCAAAAGGTTATTCAACAAAGTATTAGTTTAAGGGTGTGCACACTTATGCAACCAGGTTATTGTGATTTTTTAATTTTTTTATTTAATTTTTTTCAAATAATTCAGTTTGTTTTTTCAAATGCTAAGGCCAGGCTGGATTAGCTTTCTTGTTCATTGATTAAAAACATGGTATGTACAGATATGTTATCAAACATTTCTATACTATTGATGATGCGTGAACAATGCTTCCCACCTCCTTTGTATCGTTCATCCTTTTCTGGACCAAATTACTGCTGTGCAAAATACAACCATGATTAGTAAGTGGCTTAACTTTGCCGAACTGGTCCCAAGTAAGTTGGTGGAGCTACTGAGACGTCAGATAGAACAATATGCCCCATCTATACTTCATATCTATGGGAACAATAATGGAGATATCGTACACATGCTTCCGGCGAAAAGCCAGCATGTGCCAACTAACGAAAACCCTGCAGTGAATAGAACATTTTCTTTTAAACTTTGAACGTAAAGTGGCAAATTAAAAGTAAACAACTTCTGTTAGATTTAAGGGCACACACCTAACAACTCAACACCAACATAGTTAAACCAACCTACAGTGGGGAGAACAAGTATTTGATATACTTTCCTACTTACAAAGCATGTTGAGGTCTGTAATTTTACAGACCTCACACTTCAACTGTGAGAGTTTAAATAATTTATTTGCATTTTATTGCATGACATAAGTTTTTGATCACCTACCAACCAGTAAGAATTCCGGCTCTCGCAGACCTGTTAATTTTTCTTTAAGAGGCCTTCCTGTTCTCCACTCATTACCTGTATTAACTGCACCTGTTTGAACTCATTACCTGTATAAAAGACACCTGTCCACACACTCAATCAAACAGACTCCAACTTCTCCACAATGGCCAAGAACAGAGAGCTGTGTAAGGACATCAGGGGTAAAATTGTAGACCTGCACAAGGCTGGTTATGGGCTACAGGACAATAGGCAAGCAGCTTGGTGAGAAGGCAACAACTGTTGGCGCAATTATTAGAAAATGGAAGAAGTTCAAGATGACGGTCAATCTCCCTCGGTCTGGGGCTCCATGCAAGATCTCACCTCGTGGGGCATCGATGATCATGAGGAAGGTAAGGGATCAGCCCAGAACTACACGGCAAGACCAGGTCAATGACCTGAAGAGAGCTGGGACCACAGTCTCAAAGAAAACCATTAGTAACACACTACGCCTTCATGGATTAAAATCCTGCAGCGCATCCAAGGTACCCTTGCTCAATGTCCAGCCCCATCTGAGTTTTGCCAATGACCATCTGTATGATCCAGAGGAGGAATGGGAGAAGGTCATGTGGTCTGAAGAGACAAAAATGTTGCTTTTTGGTCTAAACTCCACTCGCTATGTTTAGAGGAAAAAGGATGAGTCCAACCCCAAGAACACCATCCCAATCGTGAAGCATGGAGGTGGAAACATCATTCTTTGGGGATGCTTTTCTGCAAAGGGGACAGGACAACTGCTGGATGGATGGGGCCATGTATCCCGAGATCTTGGCCAACAACCTCCTTCCCTCAGTAAGAGCATTGAAGATGGGTCGTGGCTGGGTCTTCCAGCATGACAACGACCCAAAACACACAGCCAGGGCAACTAAGAAGGGGCTCCGCAAGAAGCATCTCAAGGTCCTGAAGTGGCCTAGCCAGAAAATCGTTGGAGGGAACTGAAAGGCCGTATTGCCCAGCGACAGCCCAGAAACCTGAAGGATCTGGAGAAGGTCGGTATGGAGGAGTGGTCCAAAATCCCTGCTGCAGTGTGTGCAAACCTGGTCAAGAACTACAGGAAACGTATGATCTCTGTAATTGCAAACAAAGGTTTGTGTACCAAATATTAAGTTCTGCTTTTCTGATGGATCAAATACTTATGTCATGCAATAAAATGCGAATTAAAAAAAATCATACAATGTGATTTTCTGGATTTTTGTTTTAGATTCCGTCACTCACAGTCGAAGAGTACCTATGATAAGAATTACAGACTTGTACATGCTTTGTAAGTGGGAAAACCTGCAAAATCGGCAGTGTATCGAATACTTGTTCGCCCCACTGTACATTTATGAAGTGAAAGAAAAATTATACATAATAAGATCCATGAAAACTAAAGTTGGGTAAAGCGATAGCCACGTTTTGGTGTTGTTGGGAAGGTAAATATTTTTTCAGTTATCGTCACCTAGAATACACGCCATTCAAGGCTTCATTAGCGTTATTTTTGCAGCAGGATAATATGGTGGCAGCATTCAGATTTTCTTTATCACAATAAAAGCCATCATTTAAATGTATAAGGTAGGGATGAGCATGGTTAGTCGAATATTCGAATACCCCAAATGTATTTAGTATTCGAATACTTGCGTGTGTATTCAATTAACCCCCATTTTTTACGTATATGTATTTTTTTGGTTGAAATAAATAGACTTGAATGTAATTAATAAAATTCCAATCAAAAAATTTTTAAAGACGTATTTATAACATGCGCACCGTTACACGTGTTTGTTGTTTACGTTCCTCAATCAAAGCGGTAGTAGTGTGGTGGGGCCCAGTCAGTTAAAATGACGCAATATATACTTAGCCTACTGTTAGCAAGTGGAGGAAAGTTAACTAATTCAAGGGAAGATGGAATATATTTACTGAATTAATGTTACCTCCAGAAAAAAAATGTTTTGTGTTGATTAATATTGTCTTCTAGTTCTGTAGTTTTCCATGTCAACCACACGGCTTCCTTCATACACGCAGTAACTTTTTTGTCACACGAACGGTAATTGAGCCGATGTTACATGAGAACAACACAGTCTTTCGCGTGTTACATAATAGCCTCGAATGGCCATCACTATCGTCACCTATATTAAAAGATACTGTATCCATGTCTTTCACAAATGGCTAATTAGCTCTTAAAATGGCCAGTGGCAAAAGAGGATTTGTTCAAGATAGACAAAAACTTGGCTGGCTAAAACCTTCAGTAGGTAAGCCTAAAACAAAACTGTTAAATTCCGACTATTTCTGGTGGATTTTCAATGTCATTCAAGAATGGCTAATAAGCTGTTAAAATGGCCAGTGGCAAAAGCCATACAGTTCATAGATGCTATTTGTGGTGGAGGAAAAAACTTAATAATAATGTTATTCAGTTTAACACAATGGTTAATGGAGTCTAAAGAAATATTCAAACTTGAAATTATGTTAATGCATGACAATTACAGTCATGGCCAAAAGTGTTGGCACCCCTGAAATTTCTCCCGAAAATCAAGTATTTCTCATAGAAAAGTATTGCATTAACACATGTTTTGCTATACACATGTATATTTCCCTGTGTGTGTATTTGAACAAAACAAAAGAAAGAAGGAAAAAAAGTAAATTGGACATAATTGCACACAAAACCCCAAAAATGGGCTGGACAAAATTATTGGCACCCTTAACTTAATATTTGGTTGCACACCCTTGGAAAAAATTACTGAAATCAATCGCTTCCTATAAACATCAATAAGCTTCTTACACCTCTCGCCCGGAATTTTGGACCGCTCTTCCTTTGCAAACTGCTCCAGGTCTATCATATTGGAAGGGCGCCTTTTCCCAACAGCAATTTTAAGATCTCTCCACAGATGTTCAATGGGATTTAGATCTGGATTCATTGCTGGCCACTTCAGAACTCTCCAGCGCTTTGTTGCCAACCATTTCTGTGTGCTTTTCGAAGTATGTTGGGGGTCATTGTCCAGCTGGAAGAACAAAGATCTCGGACGCAAACCCAGCTTTTTGACACTGGGCCCTTCATTGCGACCCAAAATCCTTTGGTAATCCTCAGATTTCATGATGCCTAGCACACAGTCTAGGCCCCCAGTGCCAGAGGCAGCAAAACAACCCGAAAACATCTTTGAACCTCCACCATATTTGACTGCAGGTACTGTGTTCTTTTCTTTGTAGGCCTCATTCCGTTTTCGGTAAACAGTAGAATGATGTGCTTTACCAAAAAGCTCTATCTTGGTCTCATCTGTCCACAAGATGTTTTCCCAGAAGGATTTTGGCTGACTCAAGTACATTTTGGCAAACTGTAGTCTTGCTTTTTTATGTCTCTGTGTCAGCAGTGGGGTCCTCCTGGGTCTCCTGCCATAGCGTTTCATTTCATTCAAATGTCGACTGATAGTTCGTACTGACACTGATGCACCCTGAGCCTGCAGGACAGCTTGAATTTCTTTGAAACTTGGGGCTGCTTATCCACCATCCGGACTATCCTGCGTTGCAACCTTTCCTCAATTTTTCTCTTCCGTCCACGTCCAGGGAGATTAGCTACAGTGCCATGGGTTGCAAACTTCTTGATAATGCTGCGCACTGTGTACAAAGGAACATCTAGATCTCTGGAAATGGACTTGGTTCTCAAGTCCTCAGACAGTTCTCTTCTCCTCTTTCTGTTGTCCATGCTAATTGTGGTACACATAGACACACAATGCACAGACTAAATCAACTTCTCTCCTTTTTATCTGCTTTCAGGTGTGATTTTTATATTGCCCACACCTGTTACTTGCCCCAGGTGAGTTTAAAGGAGCATCACACATGCTTGAAACAATCATATTTATCCACAATTTCGAAAGGGTGCCAATAATTTTGTCCAGCCCATTTTTGGGGTTTTGTGTGCAATTATGTCCAATTAGTTTTTTTCCTTCTTTCTTTTGTTTTGTTCCAATACACACAAAGGGAATAAACATGGGTATAGCAAAACATGTGTTAATGCAATACTTTTTTGTGAGAAATACTTGATTTTTGGGAGACATTTCAGGGGTGCCAACACTTTGGGCCATGACTGTATATAATGTCAAGAGGCTATACCAACACTTGGCAGATGTATAGCTTGGTGGTGTAGTGGTTAAAGACAGCCTTACACGTGGGTAATCTGGGTTCAAATCTCTGGAGGGCAACAAAGATCAATGCTTTTTATTGCGGGCCGGCTGAACTAGGCGTGCCTGGTTTCTTGTTTTTTTCAGTTCAAGAAGACTGTTGTGGTGCTTGTACCTGGTAGGTGGCGAGGGAGTGGCCGTATCTCGGCAGGGGACCACTGTTGCTAGGCATGGTGTTCCAGATGCCACTTTCCAGGTTATAACTGGGGATCAAAAACAAATACTTCAATTTCACTTTTAACTATAAATATAATAAATAAAACTCACCATCTGAAGTTAACTTGTTGTTTTAATCATCACATTAAAGGATTATAAATGTTAGAGTTGCCCACAACCAAAATACAGGCGTAAAACCAAACGCATCCAGTAACAATTCCTTGAAAACTTGATTTCCATGTTTTCTATATAGTGTTAAAGGAAATACATTCAATGGGAACAAAACAATACAATGTTTTCACTTTCATTAAACCTGGATATTAGACCAGGACTAAGCTTAACCATTACATGTTTACACAAAACAATCACATATTGAAGAAAACCTTCAAAATAATACTCAACAATGATCATAACAAAAAAACAGAAGCCATGGTTTAGACTATCTTTCCCAGAATTCCCAGGATGTCCAATTTGCTGGGGTCAGAAGACAGAGACTTACTTCAGAACCATCTGGAAGGAGCTGTAGTTAAAGGTGTATCCGCCCACTACCCACATGACCTTATCCTGCACAACGGCTTTGTGGGATGCCCGGGCCAGCGAGGTGCCAAAGGGCTTCACACTCGGCAGCACCCAGTAAGACTCGGTAGATGGCACAGTAAGAGAACAATCTGGACCTGTGTTTCAACCACACACACACACACACACACACACACACACACACACACACACACACACACACACACACACACACACACACACACACACACACACACACACACACACACACACACACACACACACACACACACACACACACACACACACACACACACACACACACACACACACACACACACACACACACACTTAGTAGAAGACACTTGGGCACATACTAAGAATTTTACATTAGCATTATTAGTATATGAATTCAGGCCCAACCTACAAAATGCATTGAATACAATAGGGGTACATGAGCGCACGGTGGTGCCTAATGACTGGGAACCAGCCCTTCGCTTTGGCCTTGATGCCCAGAAAATCATTGTACGCCCTACGGCCACCATGGCCTTTGTGCCCCAGCCACTGTGAAAAACCTGGTCAGCAGTTTGTTCAAAAGTTTGCTTGTAGTTTGCAGTTAAGAACAACCACAAGAATGGACTAGATGCAGATAAGCAAACTAGCTAGTTATGGATAGATAGCTGACTTATTTAGTGATTACCTGAATCAAACCTCTCCATTTTGGAAGGTCCATTCATGGGCAACTGGGAGGTGGGAAAGTTAGAGAATACACCTGAACGCTTTTTGAGAGCTCAGAGAAATAACATTAGGTTTGACCATCACTCAACATGGCAGCGTTTGTGATGAAATATTACAAAACAAGAATTACTTTCTCCGCGCACAAAAAGGTCAGTATATTTGTTTATTTAGGTCATACTCATTAGCGCAGGTGATTGTGATGTTAAAGTATACTTTGCGGTTTACTTTTGAGTAACTGAGGTAATTTTGTGCCTAGCCTTAATGTTACTTAATGTCAATACCATAGCCTGTTTGTTGTCATCATGTGAACGCTCCCAAAACGTCTGAAATGAAACAGATTCCAGAATCTATAAACATTTTGAGGGAGGAGCAGATGTAATTTCAAGGATAGAAACATGACAATGTAACTTTTTGTCAAATATACATCAGTTATAATAAGTTACTATTCAAAATATGATATTAAAAAAGTGAATAATTTATGTTTTTATGCCATGCATGTTTTTTTCTTATCAGCAATTCAAGTTGTTTAATACTCTTATTTCACTCAATGGCCTTTGTACCCAAAACATTTTTTGTGAAACCGAAGGCCAAATGGCCTTGCCCCAAGCCTGCTGGGAACCATAATTGCTTTTATTGCTCAGGTTTCAGTCTATGATATACAGCACCAGCTAAAAGGTTTGGACACCTACTCATTCAAGGGTATTTCCTATTTTAAATAATTTAAAATAGGATTTGTCAGAACCACAGGACAGTTTTGGAATTCGCCTCAGTCCATCTTAAATGAGGTTGGGCCCAGAGAAGGAGGCGGTGGTTCTGGATCTTGAATATATGGTTTGTTCTTTGCATGGTAGAGTTTTAACTTGCATTTCTGGATGCAAAGACAAACTGTGTTCACAGACAATGTTTTTCGGAAGTGTTCCTGAGCCCATACAGTGATTTCCACTACAGAATCGTGTTTGTTTTTAATGCAGTGCCGTCTAAGGGCCCGAAGGTCACAGCCATCCAATACTGGTTTTCAGCCTTGTCCCTTGCATACAGAGATTTCTCCGGATTCTCTGAATCTTTTAACGGTATTAGGTACCGTAGATGAGATCCCCAAACTATTTGCAATATTTCATTGAGAAACATTATTCTTCAATTGCTGCACTATTTGCCCACGCCTTTAACAGAGTGCGGAACCCCTCCCCATCTTTACTTCTGAAGGACCCATCCTCTGTTGAATGATCTTTCAATACGAAATCAGGTTTCTGACCTGTTGCCAATTACTGACCTAATTAGTTGTGTGATATTCCACCAGGTTTAGATATGTGGAATTACACAACTTTTCCAGTCTTTTGTTGCCTCTGCCCCATGTTTCTTTAAACGTGATGCTAGCATCAAATTGGGCATATACACTGCCAAATAAATTACAGGAACACATCATCACAGACAATTAAACTTCAAGGATATCAATCTGTCCAGTTAGAAAGGATAAGCGATTGTGAATCAATGTGACCTGTTTTGGTGGAAATTTAAGTGACAATAGGTACACTGGAGAGGCAACAGCAAGAAAAAAATATTGTTTTGCAGGTGGTAGCCACAGACATTTTCTCTCTCCTTATCCTTCCTGAATGATTCTTCTCTAGTTTTGTGTTTTGCTAGTGTCCTTGTCACTACCGGTGGCATGAGGCGGTACCTGCAGCCCATTCAGGTTGCACAGGCAGTCCAGCACCTCCAGGAGGGCACATCCATATGTGCCATCGCAAGAAGATTTGCCCTACATCCTACAGTGGGACTTGTGCTGCGCACCGTGTACCTCAATTGGCATGCGCCAGTGAACACCACAGACTGTCTAGGAGCTCACTTATACCTTGATCCAGGTCCAGGAGGAGATCCCCCAGGACACCATCTGCCGTCTCATCAGGAGCATGCCCAGGCATTTTGTGAGGGCATACAGGCACGTGGGGGCCCACACACTACTGAGTCACATCAGTAGCTGTGATGAAATTCACGCAAGTTGGAACAGCCGGTGATTTCAATTGTTTAATTTGATTTTCGGTGTGAGTTTGAATCCAGCCCTCAATCGGGTGGTGATAGTGGTTTTCATTGACCGTTGTTAGGTAATTTTGTTCTCAACAAATTACACAATATACAGTAAAGATTTTGATCTTTAATATGTGACATAATTAAGGAACAGGGGCATATGACCCATGTCACATGCCCCCAAGAGCAGTTAGTAAGAAAAATATGTTGTGGGACATGGTCTTTTTTGCACAAATGCCTTCTTGAAGATGTGAACTTTTGTCTGACTCAATAACAAACTAGTATGCAAACTGTAAATACGAATTAAACTTAAAATTCAAACCCTTGTTTAACCAGGAAAATAGGACTTTTCCTGCAAGACATGATTTGCTAAGATACTGAAGGGGCCGGACATGCTGACATCCTGAGTTCTGATTGGTCTATCAAGGCACTGGCTTCTGTAATAATGCTACTACTTTGTCTGTTTCATTGCAATCCCGGGATTTTCAAACATGGAACAGTGTGAACGTGTTGCTAGAGCTCTAAACCATATCACTGCCCTGAATTTAGCCGGTGTTGTCCACGAATCTGAGTGGGAACAAGTTGAGAGAGAATACTTTCTGGAGGACAATGATGCCATGACCCTATCTGACACAGAAAAGCATAGTAAAGAGCGTTGTAAACAAAGGCAACAGACCAAAAATACCTTGTATGTAATCAGAGGATATTCCGTCTGCCGCGAAACATTCCTACCGTACATGTATACAGGTAAGTAACATTTGCTAACTAGCAACAGATAACTAGAAATGCAAAGGACTTTGACAACTTTCTGAAAAGGAGTTATCCAGCTATAGCTACCAATGTTACTGTTAACAGTTGCCAACTAGGTCATGACTAACTTACCAACTAGCTAACATTTCCTGGTTTCTAGCTTGATCATTGGGTAGCTTGCATTTCTTCACATAATGAGCAAGTCACTTAGTTTGAAAATAAACTACCTGATTGACCGGTAATTCATCCAGGTGTGTGTGAATATGACTAGCTATCATGTTTACACTGTCTTCACAAAAGTGAGCATGTCACTTTTGTTTGTTGTGAAACTTACCTGGCAATAAATCTCTCTGATTCTGACACGTGATGTGGACAACCCAGTGCATCAGTAAAGTAATGACGGCTCAACAGCTCAGAGGCTGTCCACGTGCACTCAAACTATCTGCACTTACATTGCTGCTATTAATTATTAAACCTGTTGCTAATCCACTTTACCTTTCACTGTACTGTTTATAACTGATGTATGCATGTGCATTTTTTTAATGTTATTTTTATTTGGTTTGATTTAGTATGTGTTTATTAGAGACCAACCAGACCAGTTTAGCAAAAGGCCAGAGTCCCCTTTTGATGACTTAAATAGCTGTAATGGGTGTAAACAAAGACCAGCTCTATGGCAAGTGTGAATCTTTCAAGACTTTTTTCTCAGAACCAAGTAGAGCAGATTATTAACTCTTTTAAAGCAATAAACTTGTTTAAAGCAATCTTTACCATAACTTCATCAAACAATATTGTATTATATACCATTACAAAGCTCTGAATCTGGACCTATAGAAAATGTTAAAACAAACACAAATTCTGCAATACAACCTTGTTCCTGAATTCTGTCACATACTTCGTTCATCGAGACCCAATGTGTGATTTAAGTGTTCCCTTAATTTTTTTGAGCAATGTATATGAGCTTGAAGAGGTTGGATCAGCGCAAGCAGCATAGCCAAGTAGAGATGAAGGAAGTCAAGAGTGGGGTTGAGTGATTACAGGCATCTGTAACCCAACACAGGTAAGTTCAATTTTAAAGTAAAAGAGAATAACCTCCTTGAAATGTAATAATTTCTAAGTAGTAGCAGAATGTGTCAAGAGTATTGCCCGTGCCATTTAGGATTTCTTTGTGAAATAAATAAGATTTAGTAAATTACAAAAAACTTTGGACAACCAAAACCAAAGAAATACAAGTGAATAGCAAAGCATTTACATTTCAACTGTTTTATCAGAGTTTTTGCATTATGACAAATGCAAGGGTGCCAATATATTTTTCTGTATTTGCACAGTTTAAAGATAATTTATGGAACAACAGCTAACTCTAGCGCAATGTCAGGAAGTCTATTGGATCAACATGCAGTAGCGCAACAGGCAAGCTAATCCCAGACGTACTATTACACAAACGCTAATAAGTAATTACTCCAAAATTGAAGTTTAACTATTAAACTGTACACAATTTATACACTGAAAGTTTGTCTAAAAATGTGTAAGCAGACAAAACAAGATGTCCAAAATCTTGTAGGATCCAAAACCAGAATAAGACTAAGCTTCTAGTGGCAAATTCACCCACCTTGCCAGCTGTCATTGCACACACACAGCTTCTCTCCTGTGAGGTCACAATAGCCGTGGTCAGGGCTGCCGCAGTTGTTCCTGCAGTAAGGGATGTCGCAGGCCTCACCCTTCCAGTACTTTTCACATTCGCAGTAGACACGGCTGGCAATAGAGTTCCCCGTGGTGCATTTCCCGTGGCCCGAGCAGTTGTTCGGGCAGGAATTGATCCTGTAATGAAAACAAACAATGAAATAAACAAGGCACAGATTTCTCATTACCAAAGCATTACATGAAACATTTCTAGTAGAAACATTGAAGGAATGGGCAAAGGACATGCTTTCAGTATGTCCTTATGCCCATAACCATCGAGCTCCTATGCAACAAGTCAAATTCAAGGATTTTCAGTACTTTTCAAGCAGAAATTGGCAATTTTTTAAGACCTCAGTTTCATATTAAGATGTTTTATTATGTGGACTCAGGTATTTCAAACCTATTTTAAATATTTTGCACAACAACTAAGAATAAGGCACTTTGAGTCCTTCCCAATGGCATTTGCATTCAAACGATTATTTCATTCAATGCCAAGGTATACACATTCAGCCTCACATTAATTATCGGGGGGCATGTCCTCATCACACTCTTGCCTCCCTCAACTGAATTAACTGGTATTGAGCCACAACAATGTGATAAAATAAGTTAAATGTAGTTACTAAATAAAGTCAACAAAAACCTTAAATGGTAATAAACTGATTCTCTGTCCATGTAGAACTTAAGAAAATAAGATACAGGAAAAATAAATAAGCTTTTTATGCATCCCTAACATAATTGGGATGAACAACTTTTTACATGTACTAAATGTACTAATTTTCTTATATTGAAATAAAATGTAATGTGATTCTGAAAGTATCCCAAGGGTAGGTACAAATGAACAAACATTTGTTTTTTTCTTGAAGGTTTCATGTTATGCTTAACTCTGGGTTGTTGGTGCCATAATTTGGCCTTCATCGCGATTTATATCGGAGTTAATCTGGGTTGGATAATAGTGTGTGCAAACCAGCCAGAGGGCCCCCAACAGGTCACTGAGAAAAGCAAGTAAATTGTCTAAAATTGTTTCAAGGACTTTTCAAGAACCAGATGGAGGAAGAAATCCTGATACTTGACTTTCTGCCCTTCAAACTGATGTGCCGCAAGCACTTTTCCTGAGCAATTCATGCATTTCAGAGTATCATTTTAGAGTAAGAATGTTTATCAGAGATCAGATTCAAATGGGCTTACATCATTTAAACGACGTAAGGTAAACCAGATAATACTTGAAGATTGCTGCTACTTTACATTGTAATGTATATTTTTGTTTTATATTTTTTTTCTTTCTTACTGCAAAGCTGTGTGCCATGATACAAGAATGTAATTGTTCAGAATGACACTGTTATTCGGTGCATTTGACAAATAACATTTTGAACTTGAATTTGCTGCAGAGTAACCTCGCTGCTCTGGACTGTGCACATCCCTTTCATCTATTCTGTGTAACAAAACGCTGCTATTGGCCAGGACATTTTTATCTTTACAATAACTGTCTATAAACATAGTTGTGTAAGAAGTTGGCTAGATGCAGATGATGCCCTTTCCTCTGTGTCAAATACATGAGATAATATTTTCTCTCAATTGGAAAGCAAGACATACTCATTCTGGAAGTGGGCTGCAAAATTGACTGATAAAAGGATCAAGCCTTTGGCAAAAACCTTTGTAATTACTAAGGTTGTGAAACATAATGCGTTAATGTGTGCGATAAATAAAAAATGCTTAACCATGTACATTTTTACAGTTTCAAACATAGTTAGTGCTTGACTTGGGCAGGAGCCCTCACTTATTGACTTGCAACAGTGTGCGGTACACTTTATTGGCACTTGACTTGTGTTGGAGTTGTGCGGAGCGCTTAACTTCAACTTCTCTCAATACAACAAAGAGTAACCAACACATTCCTGTTGTGAATCTTTTTAATTCGCCACTTGTCTGTGAATCCTGCCTAACAGCGCATTACCTACTTGTACGTTAGACCACAGTCTGCACTGTTACAAGAAAAACTGGTCCCGAGACACTATGTGCATGCGAATCCTCCTGTTATTCGTGTACGTGACGATAACTGACTTTTTCGTCTAGTGAAAAGACAAGAGAATCATGGAAACCCCTCCTCTTTTACTGTGCAAAGGGTTGTGGTCTATACTACCCCAAAAAGCATGCACAGGTGCATATTTAAAAAATCCATCAGAAATAAACACAATTTAACCATAAACTGTTTTATTTTAGTCTTACAATAACGTAGCTACTTAAACATGTTGCCAGCAAAGTTTCTGTCTATCCAGAACAAATTATTATGCATAATTTTTCAAATCCAATCATACTTAGGATGGGGAATATGAACAATATGGGTAGAAGTATTAAATATTACAGATACAATATCAGTGTAATATGCCTATGACTGGTACTGCCTGCACAATTAATCGAAATATAATCGAGATTTTGACAGGTGCAATATGCAAATCGCCAACTTATGGGATTTTCTGCTCCAAAAAAGGTGAATGATATGCACATCACGTGAGACAACGGGCATGCATTGTACATCCGTAATAGTTTTTATTGCGGGTGCCGTAGGTATTTTTGTAGATTACTTAAATACCTGGACTAGTTTTGTTTAAAAAAACTTTATGGTTTTTCAATGTTAGTTTGAGTAAACACTGCAACTTCTAGCGAAGACATCTGCTTCAAGTTAGCAAGTGGCACCAAGATATATTTTCCCACAAACACAATAGCATGGTAATTAAATGTTTCGGCTTCAATGTAGCCTTTAAACAGATATGGCAACGGCACAAACACAGCAAACGCCATTGCCTTAAATGAGCAGTTAAACAAATAGTTTGACACAGGCTGCATCTTCAAATTGGTAATAAGTGTAAACACTGAACTTTAACTACATTTGTATTCAGTTTAATAGCACATTATGTAGGTTATGATCTCTATTTTTAAGCTAGATTATCTGTTTACACCCATGAAACAAATAATAACCGTAATTAGAATATTTGTCAAAGAAATAGCAATTACATTTTGTATCCAAATCATGCAGCCCTAAATGGTACATACCAAGGAATAATAAACATACACTGAATGTACATAAAAAGACATCAGAGCAACTGGTATATTCATATGTGATCAGTATGATCATAGATCAGTGTTGCGCTGGTTGAGAAGCCTTATTGCCTGAGCGAAAAAACTGTTTGTGAGTCTGGAAGTGAGTGCTCCGGTAGCATCTACCAGATGGCAGCAGTGTGGGTGGCTGCTGATTTTCCGTGCTTTCCTATGGCATCATGTATAGTAGATGCCTTGCACGGAGGGGATATGGAAACCAATGACACGTTCCGCAGACTTCACCACCCTCTGCCGTACCAGGCAGTAATGCAGCCTGAAGATGCTCTCAATGGGGCACCTGTAGAAGTGGGAGTTTTTAGACATACCAATTTTTTAGTCATTTTTGGGCAGTTGTCACTGCCGAGTTCGGATGTGACATCATCCTTGATGAACACACCGAGAAACCTGAAGTCAGAGCCTCTCTCCACGTCAGCTCCATCAATGTGTATGACCCCCCCCCCCCCTTCCTGAAGTCCATCATCATGCAATCAGTGATGCAGATGTTGAGCATTGTTGGATGTGAGACCCAGGATGTTCTGTCGTCTGCAAATTTAAGAACATTGTTGGAGCTGTGTGTGGCCACGCAATCATGGTGAACAGGGGAGTACAGTAAGGGACTGAGTACACAGCCCTGGGGGGCTCCGATTCCCAGGGTCAGTGCAGAGGAGGTGAGGTTGCCCAATCTAACCACTTGGGGTCAGCCCATAAAGAAATCCGGGATCCAATTGCAAAAGAGGTGTTAAGTCCCAGGGGCCTCAGCTTAGGAACAAGCTTTAACAGGCACCATAGTGTTGAATGCTGAGCTGTAGTCCACAAACAGCATCCTCACGTATATGTTGCTTTTTTCCAGTTGAGGGTGGTGTCTGTCGTCAGGGCGATGGCATCGTCTGTAGATCTATTGCCGTGGTATGCAAATTGAAAGGGGTCCAAGGTGTAGGGAAGGGTGGAGCAGATGTGGGTTCTGACCAGCTCCTCGAACAACTTCATGATGATGGAGGTCAGTGCTACAGGGCGGTAGTCATTCAGGTAGGTGATGGAATGTTTCTTCAGTACAGGGACGATGGCAGTCTGTTTGAAGCATGAAGGGACTACAGACAGAGAGAGGGAGAGGTTGAATATGGAGGTGAAAACCTCTGCTAGTTGGTCGGCACACCCCATGAGGACACGTCCTGAAATGCTATCTGGCCCTGGTGACACAGCTCTCCTCACGTCAGCTGTGGTTAGGGAGAGTGCAGTCATCCTGGTCCTCAGCATGCCTTTCAGAAGGAATTGTGTTAGGTGCCTCAAACCATGCTTAGGAGTTGAGCTTGCCTTGGACGGAGGTGGCAGGCTGGGCATCATTGCTGTTTCTACCTTTATATTCAGTGATGTGTTGCAGTCCACACCATATGCATCTCTGGTCAAAGCTGTGGTAGTTAGACTTCAACTTATCCTTTTTGTCTCTTTTGGCATCTCTGATGGACTTCCATAGGTCAAACCTGGACCTCCTCAGAGCCTCCAGGTTCTGGAACTATAAGCAGAGGACTGTGCTCTGAGCATAGCACAAATATTACCATTAACCCAGGGCTTTTGGTTGGGGAAAAGTCCGAACATCTCCCCTTGGGACAACATTATCGATGCAGTTGGAGATATATGCTGAGAAAGAGTCTGAGTATTCATCAAGCACTAGTACTTTATTTTGGTTATGATTAACCTAACCCTTTTTATTTTAAGAATTAAGTACTTTATGACAAATGTCAAGAATCTTCTTGATAATAAACATTTACAGTACAACTTCATTTTTTCTATCAAAAATCTTTTGAAATGTTTGGATTCTTGAATGTAAATGTGATTTGCAAATATAAAAAACTTTTTTTAAAGTGTGTGGAAAATGTTGGTTGCAACATGCATGTTGAAATGGTGCAAAAATAATAACTAGCTCAAATACTTACGAGTAAAATATTTCAAATCCTGTTAGGTTGTAGGCAGCGTCGCTGAAAAAGTGCAGTAGTGCATAACCCGAGTTGGTCTCCACTTCAGGAACGGTCTCATTTCCCCTGATCTCTGGAACAATGAGACCACTGCAGACAAAAGGGGGGGATCGGGTTTTGGAATGACTTGGTGACTTCTAAATAAACAACCATGTACACCTTTCTGTACACACCAAATGTAGCCTGGGTGCCAATCCACAACATGCAGGAACAAATATTCTGTATTATTGCAGGCCAATTACATAGACAATTTTTAGGTCCAATACCAACTATCAAGAGACAAAATTGGGAAATTATGAACAGAGTAAGCGTTTTGGGAATAATACTGTTGCAACTGGTATTGTGTTAAACTATTTGATTTACACACACACACACGTTCAAAAGTTTGGGGACATTTAGAAATGTGCTTGTTTTTGAAAGAGAAGCATATTTTTTTGTCCATTAAAATAACATCAAATTGATCAGAAATACAGTGCAGACACTGTTAATGTTGTAAACAAGAAAATAAACCAGGCAAGCTGGCATGCGATAAGAAGGGATGAATGGTGTTGCCCTCGCTGGATTTGAACCAGGGTCTCCTATATGAAAGGCTATGTCTTTAACCACAATGCCACATAGCTATACATGTGCAGAGTGTCGGTAAACTTCTCCACTGTTAAAACAGGTAGTCGAAACATGGCAGGTTTGTTTCTTTAGAATCACTCCATGGCTGGTTTCTTTCTTTCAGAAAACACTGAACGCATTGGCTGAATCTCAAATCACATATTACATACTACATGTAAGTACTTTGCGGATGATGATGAAATACTGTTTTGTATATAGTAAACTAGTATGCCAGTATTGTGACAGATTGGGACATACTACCTCGTCATAAAATTGCGTCTCGACATTAGATAATTTAGCCATGCATAAACATCACTAACAAGTTTTAATATTTAGCTAGACAACATTAAGCATTTTTGTAAACTGACTAATGTTTCTTATTAAGTTTACTTCCACCACAAACAGCATCTATGAACTGTATGGCTTTTGCATCTGGCTGTATTAACAGCTTATTAGCTAGTAATAGGCCTAATTTGCTTTGACTGCAGACAGGCTCAAACACTGGTCCCCTGCGTGAGAGTCCATGTCTCTAACCACTAGCCTATTTAACAAGGGGTAGTCAGACAGTCATTCACTCTTCATGGCCGGCTCCACTTACGCGTTCCGGCAAATATGGGTATGTGGTAACATGGCAACAGACCATGATCAAAAAACCTATCCAAGATCAAAATACCTGCCCCTACCCTCAGAAAGAATATTGGTGATGAGTTATAATCATGAGCCTGGTTGGGGTTACGAAGACATGTCCAAGCAATTTGAAGAATATTCAATTGACCGACAGATCGTCTAGAAAAGGAGGACATTTCAGACCATTGGCAATCTACGTAGATCAGGTCAACAAAATGAAAGTCATCACATTAAGGCATAAATTGAAAAACAAACCTATCAAAATGCTGGTGGGGGGACTTGAAATGGGCCATGCATGCAAGAAACCCTTTGAAAATGACCAAAAATTAAGCAGTACTGTAAAGAAAAGCGTGCAGCTCTCAGTCGATGTAAGACAAGGCACAAGAATCATTTACTTGGTCAGATCAGGGACTTGAACCAGCATTTATTAGTTACAAACCTGCACACTGACCACTACGCTAACGCGTGAGTAAGCATAGCTTGACATCACTAAAGTGAAATTCCTTGAATGAGAGATGAGCCTCCCTAAAAGTAACTTAGGTCAAACCTAGGGGAGTCCATGCATAATTTTACAAAACATTCTCCTAATGTCTCCTGTTTTTGTTAAAAATTAAAAGTCAAATAAGGAGGGATAATGTTTTTCCAGTTTCACACACAAACACGAGAGTTGGTGTGATATGGTGTTATTTGAATATGCCAACTCCCACTGTGACATAGGTAGACTGTAGGATAGCAAATATGAAATATTAAAATTAACCTTCCTAATTAAACTTATTGTTCAATTTATTTTTGTAACAATTTATTTTATGTAAAGGATTTTTGGGATATTTCTTTTAAAGAAACATGTGGATTAACAGACTGGCATGCAATCAAAATGCGCCCTATACTTTCAATGCATTTTCCAGCAAAATGTGCCAACTATTAGGACAAAATCTAAGTGGGCAAACTGCACTGACCCTACAACTGTGTTGCTGCACTTAACTAAGTGTGTAAACCTAATAACAATCTGTAAGCCTAATTATAATCTGGTGCTTTGTAGTACAATTCAAATAGTGCAAGGGCATTGACTTCGATATCTTCAGGAATTAATCTTATGTGGATGAACGGCTACAGGTGTCCTACTCTTTTTTAAATTAATGGAATCAACAAAGTAATTGTGCATGTCACACCGCAGAGGTAACATACAATGGAAGCCCTACAATTACACTGCAGCGCCGTAGACAGACATTATGTACTGCCATTCAACTCACCTGAACACAGCAACCAGCGGAGCGTAAATCGAATCTCCATCATAGACGTACATGTGGTCCCAGCTGCATTCCGTCGCAAAGTGGTTAAATCTTAGACGAAGGACTGCATTTGGGCTGAAAGAGAAAGTTAAACATGGTATCAATGAATTCCAAGTGTCTGGTCCAGATTCCAAGTGGCATGGTGAGGAGAGACCACACAAAGAGAGCATGCTAGCATTATACAATACTAATGCACAAAGTGCTAGATTGGGAAAATAGGATAAGACTGCAGAACAAGCTAATTTGAAGAAGTTGCCACTAACCATATACTTAGGATCAGATTCCACAGGCCCAGGTACTACGTTACCATTACCATTAAGAGGAATTGTAACAGACCCTGGACCAGGCCTTATATTATTCACTATTGGACCAGGCTTTACACATTCACTATTGCACAGCTGACCTCTGCACCTGACCGTGGACTTTAGACTGTTGTGGGTCTGTGGTTAAAGTCAGCTGCGTGACTCCTACCTAAAAAGTTTCTGTCATGACCAAGTTAAGTTCTAAAGTCACTGAAGAGCTACTAACAAGAACTTCACTTAAAAGGGTAAAGGATGAAAACTAATTGGGACATTAACATTTAAGTCATTCAGTAGACACTTATCCATGTACAGAAAATACATGCATTATTTTCTCCAACACAGACCAACAACCTTGCTGTTTGTAAGCATCATGCTCTACCAACTAAGATACAAACCTGATTCCAAAAAAGTAGGGACACTGTACAATTGTGAATAAAAACAGAATGCAATGATGTGGAAGTTTCAAATTTCAATATTTTATTCAGAATACAACATAAATGACATATCAAATGTTTAAACTGAGAAAATGTATCACTTTAAGGGAAAAATAAGTTGATTTTAAATTTCATGGCATCAACACATCTCAAAAAAGTTGGGACAAGGCCATGTTTACCACTGTGTGGCATCCCCTCTTCTTTTTATAACAGACTGCAAACATCTGGGGACTGAGACAAGTTGCTCAAGTTTATGAATAGGAATGTTGTCCCATCCTTGTCTAATACAGGCTTCTAGATGCTCAACTGTCTTAGGTCTTCTTTGTCGCACCTTCCTCTTTATGATGCGCCAAATGTTTTCTAGGGGTGAAAGATCTGGACTGCAGGCTGGCCATTTCAGTACCCGGATCCTTCTTCTATGCAGCCATGACATTGTAATTGATGCAGTATGTGGTCTGGCATTGTCATGTTGGAAAATGCAAGGTCTTCCCTGAAAGAGACTACGTCTGGATGGTAGCATATGTTGTTCTAGAACTTGGATATAATTGTCAGCATTGATGGTGCCTTTCCAGATGTGTAGGCTGCCCATGCCACACGCACTCATGCAACCCCATACCATCAGAGATGCAGGCTTCTGAACTGAGCGCTGATAACAACTTGTCCTCGTCCTCTTTAGTCCAGATGACATGGGGTCCCAGTTTTCCAAAATTAACTTCAAATTTTGATTCGTCTGACCACAGAACACTTTTCCACAGTCCATTTTAAATGATCCTTGGCCCAGAGAAAATGCCTGCGCTTCTGGATCCTGTTTAGATACGGCTTCTTTTTTGGCCTATAGAGTTTTAGCCGGCAACGGCGAATGGCACGGTGGATTGTGTTCACCGACAATGTTTTCTGGAAGTATTCCTGAACCCATGTTGTGATTTCCATTACAGTATCATTCCTGTATGTGATGCAGTGCCGTCTGAGGGCCCGAAGATCACAGGCATCCAGTATGGTTGTCCGGCCTTGACCCTTACGCACAGAGATTGTTCCAGATTCTCTGAATCTTTGGATGATATTATGCACTGCAGATGATGATAACTTCAAACTCTTTGCAATTTTTCTCTGAGAAGCTCCTTTCTGATATTGCTCCACTATTTTTCGCTGCAGCATTGGGGCCTCTGCCCATCTTGACTTCTGAGAGACACTGCCACTCTGAGAGGCTCTTTTTATACCCAATCATGTTGCCAATTGACATAATAAGTTGCAAATTGGTCCTCCAGCTGTCCCTTATCTGTACATTTAACTTTTCCGGCCTCTTATTGCTACCTGTCCCAACTTTTTTGGAATGTGTAGCTCTCATTAAATCCAAAATGAGCCAATATTTGGCATGACATTACAAAATGTCTCACTTTCAACATTTGATATGTTATCTATATTCTATGGTGAATTATATATAAGTATATGAGATTTGTAAATTATTCTATTCCTTTTTTACTCATAATTTGTACAGTGTCCCAACTTTTTTGGAATCGGGTTTGTACATGGGTGTCCATACTATTTCTCAATCCATTCCTATGGCACTTCAATGGAGAGACAAGGATATGCAACAGTGTTCAAGAATACTTACTAGCCCTCAATTAGCCAGGTGCACTTGGTCTTGTATTTGTAGTTGATCGGACCATCTGTAAGGTAACCTGTTGGCTCTGTCAATCTAAAACACAGATGAACAACATCAGATCATCAGTTCACTCCAATGGTGTCTATCACACACATCATATTTGCACAGGATGTAGCGTTAACTAGGTGGACTCTATAAACCAATCACTTCATGTTTCAGAGGCGGTCATGAATTTGTTTTGTAACATTGCAAGGAGCTTCACGCATAGGTCTAGCTTGATTAGTGTTTTAAATACTTCAATAGCAAGAATTTCCTGACCAGTCCAATTTCATGAGCTTTTGTGCAAGTAGTTTGCTTAATAAATTGCTATGAAAGCCCACTAAGTAGGCAAATGTTAGGCTATAGCTGGCCTATGCACAGTAAATGCTATTTGTGGGCCTAACACATGCAGTGTACAGATTTTTATTGTTATTAATGAGAGTAGTTTAAAACTGTATAACAGGATGGCTCTGGTCCACAGGTTTTTTGGTTGACAGATGCTTTGATGCTAAAGGATATTGGAACATGCATACATGTAACTTCTATTGTAAAGGCTTTGTAGCAATTATAGAACAAATTAGGCAATGCCCTTTTCAAATTGGAGGTCACAGGAGTTCTCACATCTCACAAAGTTAGAGGTGGAATGCAATTTTTTGGTCGACTTATTCCAACAATTTTTTACACCACCATGTTATCGATTTGAGATCATGTCAAAATTGTCTTGAGAGGTGAATTTCGGAGTCACAACTTCCAGCATGTATTGGGTGGAAACCGACTTCTCCTGAGCAATGAGTGAGGACCTGAATAAAAATATGTCAGCTTAAGTATTTTTCTATTAACTCATGGATCATTATGCTCCACCTGCAACTAGTGTTGAAAATAAATAAAGTTACTGTGATGTAAAGGTTACCTTTAGTTGAAAATTGTCTAACAAGACTTTACACTAGCTAAGGTGTAACAGCTGTGTCTGGATATTTGTTCAGGCAAATAAAATGAATTTCCAAATACTTAAATATAATAGAAAGATATATTTTGCATAAATAACAGAAAAACTATCAATCTCAGTCATAATAATTAAGTCCATTTGACACAACTGTATGAATGATTGTTCCATTACTATTGCTGCCTGTACTGCAGTGGAAACGTTGTTTATGCTGCCTGCTGCAGTGAAAAATTAAGTGATACAGAACATGCAATAATAAACCCCTATGATACAGTGTGTGGTGTTTGTTGGTAGGCTAGAATCCAGAAGTAAATACTTACTTGAATCTTCCTTGACAGTGTTGACATTGGTCCCCAACCCATCCTCGATCACAGACGCATGTCCCATTGATACATTTTCCAGAAAGGCAATTCTTATCACATGATTTCGCTGGGGAGGCATTAGTGAAAAGCACCAAGTACAACACAACGTAGAAAAGGAGATATCTGTTGATACCTTGCAGTCCACAGTATGAGTATTGCCTTGGTCTGAGTATGAACAGTTCAGTCCAACTATTTCCTCTAGCATCCATTTTACCGTTTGAAAAAGTCAAAAACCGGGGCCTTTATTTGGAAAGCTTCTCGAGTCCTGGTACCCAGATTGTTTTAATTAACTACCCCGGGGATCCGTTCGAGTATTAACCGTGAACATTCTGATATGCATGATCAAATCATCATCGTGTCATTTATATTTTAACTTACCGTATAAAATATAATTAATTAAAATGTAAGAAAATATAGTTAATCAAAAAAAGGCTGGCTTATACAGACACGAAAATTCACAAAATTGTGCGTTCGTCAAATTTTAGGAGTGAAAGAATTTACTTCAAGCTACCTCCTGCAGTTATGGGTGGAAAAATCCATCCACAGCACAATACTGAAACGGAAAACAATTTGGAGGCGACGCGTAGTTCTTAATTAGACTAGCAAACGTTACTTGAGGATATTGCAGCATTCACATCTTATTCAATAACATCTAGGTGACTATCTGTTCCAAAATACACATTCAGCAGCCATTTTAACGCGTAAACAGTTCGGTTCAATGATTTCGTAAAGGAATATTTGGCTATGCGGTATAGCTATTCGTTCTATTTAGATAATAACGTGTGCGCAACAAAATGTTAACATAATCCTGCCGGCCACTCTTTAAGGGAACAATATAGGATTAGAAAATAAAAATCGCTTTTTAATTGTAGTCCCGGATCCATGGGACGATTGCAGTAGTAGCAGTCAATATGGATGTTGCTAGTAGTGTTCTTTGAGATGGGGGATTTAGCAAAGCTTTGTAAATACCAAGTTTACTCATTTTTTCCTGCACTGCCTTTGTAGCGACGTTAACGTTACAGGTTGAAGCTGAGGATAAGGCCTTTGATGTCGCAATGGTTTCTTGATAATCCAAACGAAAACCACAAATCAAATGACGAGGATTTTGGACCCACGACCACTAGATATCCACAGGGCGAAATAGTTAACGCTAACGCAAGTGATAGGATTGTTACATAGAGATTGTTAGAGAGCGTACGTAAAACTAAATACCTTATAACATTGACATATAAATTAAAGGAATATTTTAAGTCTGTGACTTCCCACTTCATTGGATCCCTGTTGAGGTCCCTGTTGTGATCACATCTCCAGCTTGGACATAGTGAACTGCCAATAATTAAAAAAAAGTTCCACATGCTGTTGGCCAATATGGTGCTGCTTACACAAAGTCACATACAAAACTAGGAGCCAGGTAGCCCACCAGATGTATATATCTTAACCACTCCACAGTGGACCATTCTAGGATCTTACATTTATTCGAAAAACTACATTTTTCACGAATTATGGCAGTTTGGATGATAAAAACATATGTACATAGTATCCAAGCCTCCCTTTCATCTTGGGTTAGATATGTTATTTGTTGTCGCTATTATAGCACCGCTTGAATGACGTGTCCTCTTTCCATCTCTATGGAGTGTTAGCCTGAAATCTTGTAGCCTGTCTTCTTCGTCTTTTTTATATAGTTTAAGGTAGAATATATTTCGTAACGCTGCCATTCAAAGGTTGGAGTGTGAATGACACGTTTGGGAATAATCGAGTATTGACTAGGCCTATCCCCAAAACATCAACATAACAGTAATTTATATGTAAAAAGGTTAAATTCATGTCTCCAACTGAACCAGATATCTACTCTTAAAAGATAATTGTTTTTGACGGAATACAATGATATTTCAGATATAAATTAACATCACTTTACATTGTAATTTTTTTTTGTTCTTAATAAATAGCATTTTCTTTGGTTAAGCAATGTGGTGATTGAACAAATCGAGGAAACTAAAGTGCTGAATATTACTCAAGAGTCTTGACAACAATATCCTTATATTCAGTTTTCTGGTCAGGTGTAGAATGTGACCGATTATGATTTTTCAATGCTGATATCAATACAGATTGTTGAGAGACCAAAAAAGGCAATATTGATTAATTGGCTGATCATATTATTTGATAATAATGATTACAACACAGTGTACAGTATAGGCGTGACATGAGAAACAATGTGGGATAACATAAGCGTTGCTGGAGTTACTGTAGTACAAAATAGAGCAGCACTTATATACACAGGTAGGGCAAATGTACACAACCGTTCAAAAGTTTGGAGTCACTTAGAAATGTCCTTGTTTTCCATGAAAACATACAGGAGATTTGTTTGAATGGGAAATATAGCACAATGAATAGGAAAATGTAGTAATTAACAAGGTTAGAAATAATTATATTTATTTGAAATAATAATTGTGTTCTACAAAATGTGCTTTCATGAAGGAAACCTCCATTTGCAGCAATTACAGCCTTGCACACCTTTGGCATTCTAGCTGTAAATTTGTTGAGGTAATCTGAAGAGATTTCACCCCATGCTTCCTGAAGCACCTCTCAGAAATTGGATTAGCTTGATGGGCACTTCTTACGCTTATGGTCAACCTGCTCCCCCCAATAAGGTATATCTGCAGACCAGAAGTCGGTGGCGTTACTTAATATGGGGTTTCTTGAATATTAAGTTACCCCCACTGATGTTTGCCTTTGGACAGTTTAAATTGGGGTTCCTGAATATTAAGTTACGCCCACTGATGTTCGCCATTGGTCAGTTTGGGTACATCCTGGTTTGACACACGTTTCGACGCTAGGTGTCATGTATGTATGATGTCATTATGTTGAGTGTACTAATGGTGGAAGAAAAGTTAACTTAAGTTACAACTTTATCTCAGAGTCCATGTGATTTCATTCAATATCTTTTGTCAAGATATAACACTGTTCAAGCGGCTCAAGCATTGATATAGAAAACAAAAGTGTATTTGCTTTGACTACATGTTGAAAAAGCACTCTATTCTGATTTTGCTTGTACCAGTTATGTAAAATTAAATGGTATTTTCCAATACCATTTAATTGTATTTTGTTTCAGAATAGAAATTGTTTGATAACAAACAACTGAAATATATTAATTTGAAGACTGAAGGGCCACTAAAAACAGTTTTAAATGTTTTGGTTACAGTCAAGAATGAGACAATGGTGGTTTAGAAAGCTGCTGTGTGCAGTTATAATATAGACTCATGCATACATACACATGCACAGCCATACTAAATATGCCTGCCATGGGCAGTTTTTCTTTGGGTAGCCATTGCTTGGTTCTACGTGATTCAGTAGAGGGCCATCATTAGCAGGTTGATGGTTGAGAATGCTGCTTATTGCAGTTACATTATAGTTGATCTGAGCTCTACATGTTACAAAGTGAAACAGGCCTCCTTTTGCACAAGTTTATACAGGATTACCATTTATGCATTTTCCATAGATTCAACATATTACAAAAATGTGAACATGCTGTGTAAGGTACATTGTGCGGTGGGCCTGTGAGCAACAACTTCAGTGACAGCTAAACTGTTCTGAAGGTCCTTTGCCAAGACCTGTGGGTTCTGCTGTGTAGATCTGACCAGATTTCATAAAAATCATTGTAATGGTTTCTCCTTCCTTTGACTTGCACTGTTCAATTTAACAGCAATGTTTTTAAAAAGTTGAAATTGGTAACTTGAAGTGTAAAATCCTATATAGCCTGTTGCAGAAAGGTGGCAAGTTTCAATTTGCATCATGTAGAGGTCGGGTCAACATCGGTTTACAGAAATATAAATTTTTCCAGGGGTGCCTGGAACAAGCAAATTTTTTAATGAGATGGTTATGGACTTAAAACATTGTTGGGAGGAATATAAGTGTTATGTCTTGGAATTGATTATCTGAGGTCTAATTTAACCCTTATCCTTAAAGTTGATTCAATAGCATAAATTACAAATAGAACAGGTCCAAAAGTACACAACAGACATTATTGAAAGTCAATTAATATAGCTCAAAATCTTAAAGTTAATGGTATAACCTATAAAAAAAAAAATGATATGCCACTTAGACAATTAAACATTTAATTACCCCATGAAATATTCAAAACTGAACTGTTTCTTTATGTACTGTGTATTCAGCTTTGCCCATATTCTGTAGGCTTTGGTTTCACCCTATTATGTTGTATGGCCAGGTGAACACTTCCAAAACACTGTCCAGTTTACTCTTGCTAAAAATGATGTTTCTTTTCTCTTTGTCTCATCAAACGTTATTGTGTTTTCTGGATCTTGCAATTTTTGTTGTGTGGAAACCAGTATTAGCTGGTGGTTTAAAGGCAACTTATAGGTATCTTTATCAACAAAAACTATTAAAAGAGAAACGCAAAATTAACACTAAGTCCTCTTTTGTACATTTCATCCATGAATGTTTCAGTTTCTTCAAAAAGATTAAACCAAATACAATTTTTACCCTACTGCAAAGAAGATGGCTATGACAAATTATTTTTTTGTTTACATTTCTAAATAATGACAAGATAGTGTACAGGTGCTGGTCGTAAAATTTGAATATCATCAAAAAGTTGATTTATTTCAGTAATTCCATTCAAAAAGTGAAACTTGTATAATGTATACATTCATTCCACACAGACTGATATATTTCAAGTGTTTATTTCTTTTAATTTTGATGATTATAACTGACAACTAATGAAAATCCCAAATTCAGTATCAAAATATTGAAGACACCTGGTGCCACATCAGCTAATTAACCCAAAACACCTGCAAAGACTTTTAAATGGTCTCTCAGTCTAGTTCTGTAGGCAACACAATCATGAGGAAGATTGCTGACTTGACAGCTGTCCAAAAGACGACCATTGACACCTTGCACAAGGAGGGCAAGACACAAAAGGTCATAGCTAAAGACGCTGGCTGTTCACAGAGCTCTGTGTCCAAGCACATTCATAGAGAGGCGAAGGGAAGGAAAATATCTGATAGAAAAAAGTGTACAAGCAATAGGGATAACCGCACCCTGGAGAGGATTGTGAAACAAAACCCATTCAAAAATGTGGGGGAGATTCACTAAGAGTAGACTGCAGCTGGAGTCAGTGCTTCAAGAATCACCACGCACAGACTTATGCAAGACATGGGTTTCAGCTGTTGCATTCCTTGTGTCAAGCCACTCTTGAATAAGACACAGTGTCAGAAGCGTCTTGCCTGGGCTAAAGACAAAAAGGACTGGACTGCTGCTGAGTTATGTTCTCTGATAAAAGTACATTTTGCATTTCCATTGGAAATCAAGGTCCCAGAGTCTGGAGTAAGAGAGGAGAGGCACAGAATCCACGTTGCTTGAAGTCCAGTGTAAAGTTTCCACAGTCAGTGATGGTTTGGGTTGCCATGTCATCTGCTGGTGTTGGTCCAGTACCTGGTTTAAGGACCATGTATTATTTATTTATTTATTTACAAAAAAACATAGCCCCTGATCTATTTATCTGTAATTACAATCTTGCATTAAAGCACTCAAAAGATATGATATTGTTGATTAAAAAACTCTGTGTGTCATGCAATCAACAGATCTACTGTATTTTTTGGAATGTGTGCCTTTTATGTGAGCCTGCCCGAGAGTGAGTGCACCGGTTGCAGGGCTGATCGTTGACATCTGATTCTGGCAGCAAATTTTTTGGAATCATTATTCTAAGAGCAGTATAAGTGCAGCTGAGGAGTAGGGCTGCACGATCAATCAAAATCATACAGAAATCCCAATTTAAATATGTGCGATTTCTAAACCTCAGAAAGTTGCGATTATGGCTTTTTATTTTGTTTTTACACTCAATCAAATTTTTTTTTTTTACTGGTGTGCCATCTTTGATATAATCATATTTATTAGGAGTTGATTTTAGAATCCGTTTGCCTACTTAAAAATAATAATTCAGATTGTTAGTATAAAGGTTGGAGGCAAGTGAACTGCACGATCGTGTCAGACGACACAACCATACCACACATACCTTTTGCTGTTTTACGACAATAACGTTTACAATTCAAATGTCCAGCTGTATGTATGTATGCCTCAAATCGGTCAATCAAACTATAGAGTACATTGTTCTGATCACGCTTCTTACTCGTCCCTTACTCACACCAGGGGTGGTAAGCCCTGAGTGTATTGTGATTCTAGTAAAGCCTCTGCCGCTCCCACAGATCCGGTGACTGTGCTGGCCACTCCATTATGGACAGAATACCAGCTGACTGCTTCTTCCCTAAATGGTTCTTGCATAGTTTGGACCTGTGCTTTGGGTCATTGTCCTGTTGTAGGAGGAATTTGGCTGCAATCAAGCACCAACTACAGGGAATGGCATGATGTTGCTAAATGGAGTGATAGCCATTCTTCTTCAATATTTATTTTACTACCAGTGTCTGTGTTCTTATGCATTTGTTCTTTTCCATTTTAATATTTTCAGTCTGAGATATGGCTTTTTCTTTGCAACTCGAAGGCCAGCATCACAGGGATGCCCCTTCACTGTTGATGTTGAGGCTGGGGTTTTGCAGGTACTATTTAATTACGCTAAATTGTAGGCATCTGTTTCTGAAACTAGACACTCTAATGTATTTGTCCTCTTGCTCAGCTGTGCACCAGGGCTTCCCACTCATCTTTTTATTCTGGTTAGAACCTGTGAAGGGAGTAGTACATATAGATATCCAAGATATCCAAAGTCTTGCAAATGCCAGTCAATACAATTCAATCACTTATTAAGAAGTGGACAATTCAGGGATCTCTTGATACCAAGCCAAGGTCAGGTAGACCAAGAAAGATTTCAGCCAAAACTGCCAGAAGAATTGTTTGGGATACAAAGAAACACCCACAGGTAACCTCAGGAAAAATACAGGCTGCTCTGGAAAAAGACGGTGTGGTTGTTTCAATGAGCACAATACAACGATACTTGAACAAAAATTAGCTGCATGGTTGAGTTGCCAGAAAGAAACCTTTACTGCCCCAATGCCAGAAAAAATCCCAGTTACAATATGCCAGACAACCCTTTGACACACCTCACAGCCTCTAGCACATTATAATTTGGAGTGACGAGACCAAAATAGAGCTTTATGGTCACCTCCATAAGCGCTATGTTTGGAGAGGGGTCAACAAGGCCTACTGTGAAGCATGTTGGTGGCTCACTGATGTTTTGGGGTGTGTGAGCTCAAAAGGCATGGGAATCTTGTGAAAATTGATTGCAAGATGAATGCAACATGTTATCAGAAAATACTGGCAGAAAATTTGCTTTATTCTGCATGAATGCAGCGCATGGGACACTCTTGGACATTCCAGGACGACAATGACCCTAAGCACAAGGCCATGTTGACACTCCAGTGGTTACAGCAGAAAAAGGTGAAGGTTCTGGAGTGGGCATCACAGTCTCCTGACCTTAATATAATTGAGCCACTCTGGGGAGATCTCAAACATGCAGTTCATGCAAAACGACCAAAGACTTTGCATGACCTGGAGGCATTTTGCCAAGACGAATAGGCAGCTATACCAGATGTAAGAATTTGGGGCCTCATAGACAACTATTACAAAAGACTGCACACTGTCATTGATGCTGTCACGGTTAGGTGAGCAGCAGCGCCACCGTTCCGTGCACCTTCAGTTTCCCATCACTCACGAACACATCCTGGACTGTCACATGTTTTCAATCTTTCACACCAGGTCCCAATTTGAATCGTTTGTATGTGTTTAAATGTTTCCCCTCTGCTCCCCACCTTGTGGATCATTGTTGCTGTTATGTCTGTTTGTGTGCTGGTGAGTGTTGCGTGTGTGTACTGTTTGGATATTAGTTGTTAAGACGCGTTGTCGCGGCCCTTTCTTTTCATATAGTATATTAGTTATTGTTGCCTGTTCGTGTTTGGTTTTTGTTTTTTGATTAAACCCCACGAACGAGAGAAATGCCTGCACCTGGTTCCTTAACCAACACTACACTACAACATTACAGATGCTAAAGGGGCAATACACAATATTAAGGACTAAGTGTATGCAGACTATTGAAACAGGGTCAGTTCATTTTTTTCTTTGTTGACGTGTTTTGTTTTATGATTGTGCCATTCTGTTATGACCTACAGTTGAATGTGAATCCCATAAGAAATAAGATGTGTTTTGCCTGCTCACTCATGTTTTCTTTACAATTGGTACATATTTCCAATTCTCCAGGTGTATGCAAACTTTTGAGCACATCTGTATCCTTCTGTCTGCCTCTTAACGTATGGTAGTGATTCACTTATATAGATTGTGAAAATTACCTGTGCATGTCAATTAACTTGCTGCATAGTCACATCCTGCTCCTCATTGATAGGCATCACCAATATGTAAATATGTAAGCATCACCATTATCTTATATGTAAGCTATACTTTTGTGAATTGTTTTATAGTAATTTGTATGCATTCTGAATAACATACTTGCACAGTTAATGATATTCTATTGACTACAACAATGTTATGGTTTTATCTTATCAGATATGCTAGTAGTGAGGCCCTTTGTAGAGATTTTGTACACTGTAGCTAAACAAAAATTCTGTTTCTTGTGCCTTTTATATCAAGTATTTAGTTTCAGAGAATGTTAGGCAGTCCCGTTTTGCATTTTCATTAAACTCAGATTTATGTGTACTATTTTACAAACTTTATTTTACTGCTAAACAGGTTGTGGAAATTACATACACACGTGTACTGAGCATGTAGCGTAGACACAGTCACGTTCCTGCTCCTTAGAGTTTTGCTGTCTGCTGTTTCTTGATGTCTGGGTACGGTTCTTCCGTTGCTGTGAATTCTTGGATCCCTCAGACAGACATATCTGCAGCTCCGCATTGCATGCAATTTTGCTCTCCCAGTCAACTGAGGATCAACAGCAAGTTACTTTTACTGTATCTTCCAAAATTTTAGGGGGCATGGAAATTGTTTGTGAAGTGCGCACACCTTTATTTTATTTCAACAGTACTGAGTCACGCTCAGGTTTTATTCTTGCGGAGTGGAATCCATGTTCAGCACATTCACTTAACCTTGTGGGGATTGTGTAAACCAATGGTTCCTGGAGTTGGGAACCGCTGGTGTAGACCGCTGTAATGAAGCAAGTTGCTTTTTCAGATTGGGACAATCAATCTTGAACTTTTGCTCTAATGCTCCCAGGCCCTGGAAAACAGTCACAGATTGGCTTCAAACAAACAAAAAAGACACTTTAAAAGGTCTGTCAGACATACAATGGTCAGCCTGTTAACAGGCCACAAGGGACTTTAAATGCCACAGATATTCAGGATGCTCTGACATAAATAGTTGAGGATGAAACACAGAATGCATCTACATGCAAAAAAGCAGGCTCTATGGTTAATTTGTCTGATAGATTTGTGGAATTTGAAGCCAGAGTAAAGGACATTTCATTGACCAAAGATTTACACTTCTGGAACAACTCATCCTGAAAATGTGCTAGACTTTGCTACAGTACACAAACCTAAAACACCCAACACATTTCTCAAAGGAGAAGAGAATTTACATAAACAAATACACACAGATGCACCATATCCACGAACTAAGAAACAAGATACAATATATAATTCAAATGTTTCATGAGCCAGAAAGGTTCTCCATTTCTCCCAGTTTCTTTCATCCCTCTCCTTTTGTAGTCACAAGCCAAAGGTCATACTCTCCATACAGTCCAGGTGGGTAACAATAGCATTAAATACACTTTGAGTGGCACTTTCAGCCCCCTTTTATAATTTTTTTCTTGCTTTCTGCCATTAATATTTTTAACAGGTAGGCATTGCTATCGTCCATATCACTGGGGATATTCCCAAACTACATAGAAAGGAATGTAACATGAGTAGCAAAATCTAGTATCCTAGACATTATAGCCCTCCAATCTTTCCAGAACTGCTTTGGACAGGGATAAGACCAAAAATACAGTGGGGCAAAAAAGTATTTAGTCAGCCACCAATTGAGCAAGTTCTCCCACTTAAAAAGATGAATGAGGCCTGTAATTTTCTTCACAGGTACACTTCAAATATGAGAGACAAAATGAGAAAAAAAATCACATTGTAGGATTTTTAATGAATTTATTGATACATTCCTCTGTAAAATAAATATTTGGTCACCTACAAACAAGCAAGATTTCTGGCTCTCACAGACCTGTAACTTCTTCTTTAAGAGGCTCCTCTGTCCTCCACTCGTTACCTGTATTAATGGCACCTGTTTGAACTTGTTATCAGTAACTTGATAAAAGTCACCTGTCCACAACCTCAAACAATCACACTCCAAACTCCACTATGGCCAAGACCAAAGAGCTGTCAAAGTACACCAGAAACCAAATTGTAGCCCTGCACCAGGCTGGGAAGACTGAATCTGCAATAGGTAAGTAGCTTGGTGTGAAGAAATCAACTGTGGGAGCAATTATAAGAAAATGGAAGAAATACAAGACCACTGATAATCTCCCTTGATCTGGGGTACCACGCAAAATTTCACGCCGTGGGATCAAAATGATCACAAGAACGGTGAGCAAAAATCCCAGAACCACATGGGGGACCTAGTGAATGACCTGCAGAGAGCTGGGACCAAAGTAACAAAGGCTACCATTAGTAACACACTACGCCGCCAGGGACTCAAAACCTGCAGTGCCAGACATGTCCCCCTGCTTAAGCCAGTACATGTCCATGCCCGTCATGTCCAGGCCCGTTTGCTAGAGAGCATTTGGATGGTCCAGAAGAGGATTGGGAGAATGACATATGGTCAGATGAAACCAAAATAGAACTTTTTGGTAAAAACTCAACTTGTCGTGTTTGGAGGAGAAAGAATGTTGAGTTGCATCCAAAGAACACCATACCTACTGTGAAGCATGGGGGTGGAAGCATCATGCTTTGGGGCTGTTTTTCTGCAAAGGGTCCAGGACCACTGAACCGTATAAAGGAAAGAATGCATGGGGCCATGTATCGTGAGATTTTGAGTGAAAACCTCCTTCCATCAGCAAGGGCATTGAAGATGAAATGTGGCTGGGTCTTTCAGCATGGCAATGATCCCAAACACACCACCCGGGCAACGAAGGAGTGGCTTCGTAAGAAGCATTTCAAGGTCCTGGAGTGGTGTAGCCAGTCACCAGATCTCAACTCCATAGAAAGTCTTTGGAGGGAGTTGAAAGTCTGTGTTGCCCAGCGACAGCCCCAAAACATCACTGCTCTAGAGGAGATCTGCATGGAGGAATGGGCCAAAATACCAGCAACATTGTGTGAAAACCTTGTGAAGACTTACAGAAAACGTTTGACCTCTGTCATTGCCAACAAAGGGTATATAACAAAGTATTGAGATTAACTTTTGTTATTGACCAAATACTTATTTTCCACCATAACTTCCCAATATATTCATATAAAATCCTACAATGTGATCTTCTGGATTTTCTTTTCTCATTTTGTCACTCATAGTTGAAGTGTACCTATGATGAAAATTACAGGCCTCTCTCATCTTTTTAAGTGGGAGAACTTGCACAATTGGTGGCTGACTAAATACTTTTTTGCCCCACTGTATGTCCATGATCAACCAGTACACCTTCACATTGGCCCTCATTTATCATTCTTACGTAGAAACGGGCGCATATGTTGGCGTAAGATTTTGCTTACACTACTCTCACCGCCTGATTTATGAATCTGTGCGTACCTTTAAAATCCAGGTGTACGCAATACCTGCCCTTGATAAATGCCGCGGCTGAAAACGATCGTCATTAGAATAACACGGCCCTATATATTCAAGTCTCCGCTTCCCCCACGCCCTCATTTTACGCCATGGACACACGGAAGACGGCAAAAAAGAGAAACTTCTCTCACGTGGAGATTGAGACGATCACCAGGGAGGTAGAAATAAATAAAATTGTTTCATTTTGCAGTTTAAAAAGCGGAATAAAAGATGATGTGATGTGGAGTACCATTCATTCACATTAATAATTGCATGACAATTTGTAATATTCGTCTTATTATTTCATGATATTTATTATTAATGACGTTTATTGTTATTTAGAAGAAGAATGTCGTTATTATTATTATTATTTCTATTATTATTTAAAAGAAGAAGAATGTCATTTTTATTATTTTGTCAGTCTGAATTATATTTTGGTCATTAAAAGCCTTTTATTATGGAACCCAGTCCGTGCGCAACTGCCGGGTCTAACCCTGAAACGTCATGTAAAGCGCACAGGCTCGCATCTGAAGGAATACATATAAATCAAATGCTTTGGAAAGTCACACAAATTAAACCTTGAAGTCCATGTTGCACAAAAATAAACACTGAAGTTTGTAATTATGTTGTTGTTTTTTTTACAGTGGGTCATAATATATCACATCTTTTAGTTTGTCAGTGCGTTAGGATTTTCTTTTCTGCGCTGTTAAGGTTTCATTTCCCGTCTCTTCACACATGCGCACAATTAACTCTTGCACAATTTTGGGTATACAACAGTCAGTATCATAATTAAACAACATAATATAACATAAATGATGAGAACATATAACTCAACATGCGCATTTCCGCACTAACTCAAAACGTGCGTACACCACCTCCTGAGCAGGCGTAGGATTTGAGAGTGCCGTACGCCAACGTCCATATTGATAAATCTCAAAGTCACCGTGGTTTTGGGTGTACGCCAGGTGTACGCTGGAAATTTGGTGTACGCACTTTTGATAAATGAGGGCCATTGTCTCTAGCAAGGGTTTACATTTCTGTTTTGGGATAATATTCTAGCGGTCTCAGCTGGGCAGAGAGACAAGGACATTTCTAAGTGACCCCAAACTTTTGAACAGTGGTGTATATGTTCTATTACATAGAGTGCTCTCCGTATATTATCTTGAGTTTGTCAGTGCCTTATCAAGCTGGTTTGGTCCTCATCTATCAGGGAAGGAATCACCGCCTCCAGCATCTTGGCAAGTATGGAAGCATAAAGCTTATACTCTATGTTCAAAACACTGATTGGTCTATACTCCTTGCAGTCTGTTCTATCCTTACTCTCCTTTGGGATAACTGAAATAAAGTCCAAGAAGGAGTGAGGACTCCCCTAGTTGTATAATTAAAACTAGTCTGAGCACAGCAGTCAGTGATTCACTCATGGACTTGTACCACTCTGGAGGGAAACTGCCTGTACCCTGTGAATTATTTGTTTTAAGATTAGAGATTGCTTTATCGATTTCATCCCTAGATATTTGTAGTGAGTTTGTTCTTTGGCACTATACCAATAGAGGGTAGATCTAAGGATTCCAAAAATGTTGCTGTTGTTTGGTTGTCCACCTTATCTACTTGGGTATATAAGCATTTATAATGTCTCAAAGGACTTCTGAATCCAATCTAGTGTAGTTGTAATTTTTTTATATAGGGTCTTTTAATTATGTTTTCCGCTTATTGTTTCTGAAGTCCCAAGCCAGCAGTTTTGCAGCTTTCGGGCCTGCTTCATAATATCCTTGTTTAAGAAATCTTTTTTTTTTTTTTTTTTTTTTTTTACCTATTCACTAAGAATTGTATTTATATCCTGTCTAATCAGACTCATTTGCTGTATAGAAGGGTCCTTATGTCTGCTTTGTAATTGTTCTAATTCCTTAAGTTGTTCGTGTAGAGATGTCAGTGCCTTGGCCTTCATCCTTTTAAACAATGCTGATTTAGCTATATACTTCCCTCTTAGTACTGCTTTGGCAACATCAGATAGGATGGTAGGTTTCACATCTGCATTATCATTATAAATCAAGTGCTCGTTAGGTAGTTAATCTCTAAATGTTTTCTTATTTAACATACCTGTGTTCATCTTCCACAGAGTATTTTTGGGTGTGCCATCTAGATGTAATGTAAGATACAGCATGATCAGAAATGTCCCTTTGCCCTATTTTTCAGTCAGTCTATATATATAGTCTATTGTACATAAAAAGTAGTCAAGTCTATAGAGTGAATAGCATGCCTGGCATAATACAAGGGGAATTCTCCGTCCACTCTATGGAAATCTCTGGGGCCACACAGTTTCTTCATGGGTCTGTATACAGTTGCTGGGGAGTATGGTCAAACCGTCACAAGGAATGTGGATTTCTAGATTTAAAGGTATGGCTGTAGTACAAGAGCCATTGCATAGAGGGTGCTACTACCCTGATGATTGTTTTGCACTGCCAGTAGCTGCAACACAAAAAATACTATTAGGCAGGAGTCGTTGATGGCATGCTGCAGAGGAAATTGTGATAAATGGTAAAAATGAAATAAGACTTGTGAGAATGTATTATATGTAGTTGTCTAAGTTACTACACTTAAAATCCATGTAGTCACTGCAAGTCGCACTGAATAAGAGTGCAAAATTATAAAATTTTATTTTGAAAGTGAAACTTTGTATTAAAACAACAAAGAAAGAAATGCAATCTGAGCCATTAGTGGCAATTTTATTAGGTTAAATTGTATTACCGTCAATTCTAGAGAGCACTCATTATAAGTGAGACCAAAATGACAATGTTTTATTCTAAAAATAAATATAATTCCTTATCTTTCTCAGCTTCAGCCATTTGTCAGAATCTTATTTGGCATCCTTATATCATTGTTACTTATTTAGAGCACACTATTTAAAAATAAAACTTGACTCCTGAATGACACAGTACATTATGTATGATTCATTACTGTTTCTAGAATTTCTAAACAAAAATAGCTTTCTCCAATGAGAGCACCATTTTCTAGAATGATTTGTCAAACCTTGTTTGAGATGTAGCCTCAGTGTTATCCTTTCAGTCTTTACTGAAGATTCATTTCTTCAGTAGGGTCTATGATTGAGGGTACAATGCATTTGGAAAGTATTCAGACCTCTTCACTTTTTCCACATTTTGTTACATTACAGCCTTATTCTAAAATGAATTATATTGGTTTTTGACCTCATCAATCTACACCCAATATCCCATAAAGACTATGCAAAACAGATTTAGGAATTTTTGGGTGGGGGAGTTTCTCAAATTGTTCTCTGCAGATCCTCTCAAGTTCTGCCAGGTTGGATGGAAAATGTTGCAGCACAGCCATTTTCAGGTCTCTTCAGAGATGGCTGGGCTACTCAAGGACATTCACAGACTTGTCCCAAAGCCACTACTACATTGTCTTGGCTGTGTGCTTAGGGGTGTTGTCCTGTTGGAAAGTTTACCTTCACCCCAGTCTGAGGTCATGAGAGCTCTGGAGCAGGTTTTCATCTAAGATCTCTTTGGACGTTGCTCCATTCATCTTTCCCTCTATCCTGACTAGACTCCCGGTTCCAGCCCCTACATAACATCCCCACAGCATAATACTGCCATCACCATGCTTTAGTGTAGTGATTGTTCTGGCCATTTGATGAAAGGTGTCTGGATTCCTCCAGACCTGACACCTGGCATTTGGGCCAAAGACTTCAATCTTGGTTTGATCACAACAGAGAATCTTTTTTTCTCAATGTCTGATAGTCCTTTAACTGCTTTTTGGCAAACTCCATGCAAGCTGTCATGTACCTTTTACTGAGGAGTGACTTCCTAGTGGCCACTCGACCATGAAGGCCTGGTGGAGTGCTGCAGAGATGGTTGTCCTTCTGGAAGGTTCTCCCATTTTGACACAGGAACTCTGTCAATGACCATCAGGCTCTTGGTCACCCCCCTGACCAAGGCCCTTCTCCCTTGATTGATCCGTATGGCTGACCAGCTAGTTCTAGGAAGAGGAATTATTACAGTTAATACTAGAGGCCACTGTGTTATTGGACACCTTTAATGTTGCAGAATAATTTGGTACCCTTCCCCAGTTCTGTGCCTTCGACAAAATCCTGTCTCTGAGCTCTACAGACAACTCCTTTGCTCTCATGACTTGGTTTTTGCTGTGTCATGCACTACCAACAGTGGAACCTTACATAGACAGGTGTGTGCCTGTCGAAATCATGTCCATTTGAATTTAGCACAGATGGACAACAATCAAGTTGTAGAAACGGTGCACCTGAGCTCAATTTCGAGTGTCATAGTAATACTTAATGTATGTCAGTGTGATGTTTAAGTTTTTTTGTAAAACCTGTTTTTGTTATGTCATTATGAGAAAAATATTTAATACATTTTAATATAGGGTAATGTAAGGTAACATAACAAAATGTGGAAAAGGTGAAGGGTTCTGAATACAATCAGAATGAACTGTACTGTAGTATATGTCAGGTCCTGGCTGGGTGCCTCTAGGCTGTGTTCTGTTCTCCCCAATTAGAGACAGCTGTGTCTCGTTGTCTCTAATTGAGAATCCTATTTAAGTGTTGCTGGTCTTCAGTTCAAGGTCATACTCTTTTTTTGCAGTTTTCTGTTTGTTGTTAGGAAAAGGAACATTAAAAGGATGTATTCCCTATACTCTGTGCCTGTGTCCTGCCTCCAGAACTGTGACAAAATAGCTTGTGTGTAGGTAAACAGCCAGGCGCTTGATATGCAACCCATTATTTCAGTCGTTGTTTGGCAGGCTCCCGTCTCTCCAATGGTATATTTACATTCCACTGGTATTATGAGGGGTTAATCACTGGCTCACTTGTATTTCCCTATGCAATCCCTAGCGCTTGTGCTATGGAAGTGCTATACTACAGAACTATGTGGTCAGGCTTGTGCATAGGTAGGGCTCAACCTGTGCAACCCCAAGCCGATCTTGTCAGTGGCATGTTTTTTTCCTATCGATGTGTGTTGCTGAGTCCAGTGCGCTCGCATCATGCGTCTGAACAACATGCTTCACTTGCTCTGGCAGGTACGTGTCGTCCATCTGTGTGTGAATCGAAAACGTTCCTTTCAGAGATTAGTTTTTTCAGCTTCGGCACATGACCCTTGAAAGGTCTGTTCACAGCACTGTCTGTGGGCTATAATTGGCTATTTCCTGCCAGGGTCTGTTTTTACGCTAGAATAGTTTATGTGCCAGTGGTCTAGAGTCCTTCTGGATTCCATGCTGAGGTGTCCTTTTACCGGACACCATTTTTACATGGCAGAATATGGTGCATGAAACTCCAGCAGCACGACAGCTACATCGGCGATTGTCACACTTGCTTGCACACTTACATACTGTGAGCAGAGGTAAGGGCTTCAGACATTTTGATGGCAGGAGTGTGCCAAAGTGCTCCTTCCATCCATGTTTTGTTGGTTCTAGTCTTTCTTTGGCGTCCATGGCTGTTGCAAGCAAGTGGCATGCCGAATGAACCAGAAAAAACCCTCGTTGGATGTGGCCTCTGATCCCACTACTTGTGGGAGGGAGAGCGTCAATTCCAGCACTTCCACTGGTGTAGATTTCTACCCTGAAGTCAACAAATGTCTTAGCTGTTGTAGTTGACCTGGCCCCAGCCCAGACACACACCAAGTCCTTCTCAGCTAACGCTGCATCTTGCTCTGTCTAGGTGTCTGCCTCTCCAAAGTTGGCTAAGTATTGGACTGGGTCAGAAGCCATAGCAGCATGTTTAGTCCCCACCTTGCTCATGACACTCCAAGACGTGAAACTGCTTGATGGAGTGGAAGCATTCGCCGCCTCTCACCAGTGCCATACTGCTGCCAGATCTCCTTCATCCCGAGTTCTTGAAAGTATGGGCTATAGTGGAGAAGCAATGCAAAGGTGTCTGTATCATTGGAGACTATGACAACTCTCTTGCACTGCTTTACACGAACACCCCACTCAACATGCACCAGCAACCTGGCATCAGCCTCCTCAATCCCGTTCAAGAGGTCTGGGATCTCTTCACCACCAGCTGCCTTTGCTGGTAGCACCTCATCATCAATGACAATAGAGCTGACAATGACAGTTGCATTGGCACTGGCTCGATTGCATACCATATCCCGAGCTAACAGTTGGAGATTCCACTTGTTCTCCTCAGATGCCCAGAACTTGTCAAGTTGCTGAGGGATGGGTGTGTGTCTGTTCATGCCAATTATGTCAATGTCTGTTGTTGAGTCTGTACGCCGCATGCGCTCCCCTTCTTTCAGGGACATCTCAATGTAGGAATCTAGTACAAGATGGATGAACTCCGGCTCTTGGCAGAGGGATGATGCTGAGCTGATGATGGCATTGATGACCGCACCTAAAGTAGGGAATTGTGCTAGAGGCATCTGTCGCATCTTCGACATGAAGTCTACCACAACATGAGTGGCATAAGTAGACTCAGGACTCCATTGTTTGAGATCAAGTCGAGGCTCGATCTCACTGACAAGTTTTGACTTGTTGACATGAGCTGGGAGGTCACCATCAAACAGGGGAGATGCTGAAAGCACATCATGGGAAAGTATCTTCTGGATACTCATGCCCCGCTCCTTAGCAATGTCCATACTCCTATGTGCCTCGGCCATGTCTTTGGATGAGATTAACTTCTGCTCCTTCATACTGATTGTCAGTGTCTTCTGTGGTTGTTCGTTGAACTGAGGTAGTTTTCTCTTTGATACAGTTGTGCAAATTTTCTGTCACGATTCCCGGGACTCAGGACAGAGGTAGGATCCAGAAGCAGATACAGACACCGGGGTAAAAGGACAATGATGATGATTATTGTAGTAGAGAATTACGTAGGCGGGTATGAATGTATTGTTGGAGGGTGGATAGTAGGTAGCAGAGGTACGAAGTCCGGGAGGCAAGAATGGTCGAATAGTCAGGCAGAGTTCAGTTAAAAGAGCGGGGAGTCAGTCCAGGCGAAGGTCGATAACGGGAAGGCAGAAAGGTGGTTGGGAGGGAGGTACAGGACGGGTCTCGGAACAAGGGGCTGGAAACGAACGGGGGAAAAAACACGGTGAGCAGAAGATAACAAAAACAGGATACTCGGGAAATAGGATAGCTTGCTTAATTAGGTAGAGAACACTGCAATAATTACATGGCTGTACAATAATCCGGCAGGGACTGAAAGCAGAACTCTCCTATTTATAGGGAGAGTGGCAATCAGCCCCCCAGGTGTGTAGACTGGTGCAGGTGCTCAGGATCAGTGGTGATTACGGGTGCCTTCATGGATTGCTGGGAACAAGGAGACTGGTACTCGGGGAGATGTAATGACAGAAACAGCTCAGGAGGGCTGAGTCCTGACATTTTCTTGGTCTTCTCAACTAACCTCTCCTGCCTGTACGAGCAGTAGACATGTCTTTGAGATTCTTCAGAATAGGAAAACGTCCTTGACCATGCCCTTTCAAGGTCACAATAACCCAATATGGTAATATCAATGTACTTTCATTTTTACACAGTTTACCCTACAGTTGTGCTCATGAGTTTGCATACCCTCTCAGAAATATTGAGATTTTGAAAAAAAGGGTAGTGATCATATGAAGCCAATTATTATCATAATTTAAAATCTCCATTTTAAATCATAATGATAACAGAAATCACCCAAATGGCCCTAATCAAAAGTTTACATACCCATGTTTGGCCTTGTTAAAGACACACAAGATTACAAACACAATGGCAATTAAAGGTGAATTTCCTACACCTGTGGCTTTTTAAATTGCAATTAGTGTATGTGTATAAATAGTCAATGAGTTTGTTAGGTCTCACATGGATGCAATGAACAGATTAGATGCTGAGCCTGAAAACTAGTCCATCATTTGTTGGTGAACAACATTGACGAGTGCTCGAGATGATGTTTAGCAGGACGGATGAGCGACGAGGGATGTTGAGCGGGATGTTGAGCAGGACGGATGGGCAATGAGGGATGTTGAGCAGGACGGATGGGCAATGAGGGATGTTGAGCGGGACGGATGGGCAATGAGGGATGTTGAGCGGGACGGACGGGAGATGAGGGATGTTGAGCGGGACGGACGGGCGATGAGGGATGTTGAGCGGGACGGACGGGCGATGAGGGATGTTGAGCGGGACGGACGGGCGATGAGGGATGTTGAGCGGGACGGACGGGCGATGAGGGATGTTGAGCGGGACGGACGGGCGATGAGGGATGTTGAGCGGGACGGACGGGCGATGAGGGATGTTGAGCGGGACGGACGGGCGATGAGGGATGTTGAGCGGGACGGACGGGCGATGAGGGATGTTGAGCGGGACGGACGGGCGATGAGGGATGTTGAGCGGGACGGAAGGGCGATGAGGGATGTTGAGCGGGACGGACGGGCGATGAGGGATGTTGAGCGGGACGGACGGGAGAAGAGGGATGTTGAGCGGGACGGACGGGCGATGAGGATGGACGGCATGGTATGGACGGACAGGAAAGTGGCCTGGACATCAGCATCCAGCTCTAACTGGATGTACATTGAAGTAAACAGGATGTTTTGTGTATGAGCATATTTTGAACGTAATAACCATTTATTGAGTACTGAAAGAATTCAAAGACAGAAGCTTGAAAACGTAATTGACCATTTATTGAGTACTGAAAGATTTCAAATACAGAAGCTTGAAAACGTAAAGGTTATCAAATGTGTCATTATCTTTTTTATCAATTAATAAGGCACTCTGTTTTTCCAATATATTAACGTAGCCACTCGTTTAAATATATATTGTCATGTGGTTTTATTTTTGTTCATTTTTATATTTAATTAACCATAATATGTGACAAATCTTAGGACTGCAGACTTCTTGAGTGAGCAACAGGTTGCTGTGCACATCCTGATGGTACCCTCCACCGGCTTGCATTACAAAACATCACTCATCGCCGTCCTGCAATACATCCCTTGTCGCTCGATCATCCTGCTAAACATCGAGGACTCGAGGACTCCCACTAGTGAGAACATACATGTGACCGTGGTGGACATCCACGTCGCTATGAGGCATCTAGTTGCCTCTGAGAGACATTTAGTATGTATTGTAGAGATATAGCACAATCATGTTGAAGTAGAAAGCAATGGTTTAGAAACCCTTTCCAACATAACCCATGAGGTAAAATGCAAATTCCGGTTTTGGCCAGCTATGCAAACTCTAACATTGATTGATACTGCAGTTTTATTACTCAACTTTTATTCACAGTGAGTGACATCATGATTAAAGGGTTGGTATTGTTCCGACAGGCCCCACTGAGGTTAGGTTTAGGCACAGGCCCCAATTAGGTTTGGTTTAGGCATAGGTACCACTAAAGTTAGGATTAGGCACAGGTGTCTCTGGGGTTAGAGTTAGGTCAAAGGGTGGGGAGCAGGAGAATATTCTTTGGACTTGGGTAACCAGCTAAATACAGGTCAGCAGCAATGATGGTCCTGGAACATTAATTATGATGTTGTAGGAACAACACCAACAGTGTTATCTGATTGTGTGAATATTGATGGTTAAGGGTCTTATAAATATAGCATTTTTTTTTTTAAACATTTTACTTGGGGGGACCCCCAGACAGAGTCCATCCTCTCTCAAGGACACACTGGAGGGACTATGTCTCCCCCGGCTGGCCTGGGAACGCCTCGGTGTCCCCCCCGGAAGAGCTGGAGGAAGTGTCTGGGGAGAGGGAAGTCTGGGCATCCCTGCTTAGACTGCTGCCCCCGCGACCTGGCCCCAGATAAGCGGAAGATGATGGATGGATGGCAAACCATCCGGCGCATCAGGAGAGGGAAACAGTGCCCTACCACGGCTGTTTATAGTAGAGGTGGGCAGCTGTTGACCTCAACTGGGGATGTCGTCGGCGGTGGAAGGAGTACTTCGAGGATCTCCTCAATCCCGCCGTCACGTCTTCCATTGAGGAAGCAGAGGATGAGGGCTCAGAGGTGGACTCTTCCATCACCCGGGCTGAAGTCACAGAGGTGGTCAAGAAACTCCTCGGTGGCAAGGCACAGGGGGTGGATGAGATCCGCAAGTACCTTGAGTACCTCAAGTCTCTGGATGTTGTGGGGCTGTCTTGGCTGACACGCCTGTGCAACATCGCGTGGCAGTCGGGGACAGTGCCTCTGGGATGGCAGACCGGGGTGGTGGTCCATCTTTTTAAGAAGGGGGACCGGAGGGTGTGTTCCAACTATAGGGGGATCACACTTCTCAGCCTCCCCGGGAAAGTCTATGCCAGGGTTCTGGAGAGGAGAATACGGCCGATAGTAGAACCTCGGATTCAGGAGGAACAGTGTGGTTTTTGTCCAGGCCGTGGAACACTGCACCAGCTCTATACCCTCTACAGGGTGATGGAGGGTTCATGGGAGTTTTCCCAACCAATCCACATGTGTTTTGTGGATTTGGAGAAGGCATTCGACTGAGTCCCTTGTGGCATCCTGTGGAGTGTGCTTCGGGAATATGGGGTCCTGGGTCCTTTGCTAAGGGCTGTCAGGTCCCTGTACGACCGAAGCAGGAGCTTGGTCCGCATTGCCGGCAGTAAGTCAGACTTGTTCCCTGTGCATGTTGGACTCCGGCAGGGCTGCCCTTTGTCGCCGGTTCTGTTCGTAATTTTTAGGGACAGAAATTCTAGGCGCAGCCAGGGGCCGGAGGGTTTGGGGACCACACGATTTCGTCTCTGCTCTTTGCAGATGATGTTGTCGTGTTGGCCCCTTCAAGCCAGGACCTTCAGCATGCACTTGGACAGTTTGCAGCCGAGTGTGAAGCGGTGGGGATGAAAATCAGTACCTCCAAATCCGAGGCCATGGTCCTCAGTCGGAAAAGGGTGGCTTGCCCACTTCAGGTTGGTGGAGAGTGCCTGCCTCAAGTGGAGGTGTTTAAGTATCTAGGGGTCTTGTTCACGAGTGAGGGAAGGATGGAACGGGAGATTGACAGACGGATCGGTGCAGCTTTTGCAGTAATGCGGTCGATGTATCGGTCTGTCGTGGTGAAGAAAGAGCTGAGTCGCAAGGCGAAGCTCTCGATTTACCGGTCAATCTACGTTCCTACTCACACCTATGGTCATGAGCTTTGGGTCATGACCGAAAGGACAAGTTCCCGGATACAGGCGGCCGAAATGAGCTTTCTCCGCAGGGTGGCTGGGCGATCCCTTAGAGATAGGGTGAGAAGCTCGGTCACCCGGGAGGAGCTCAGAGTAGAGCCGCTGCTCCTCCACATTGAGAGGGGTCAGCTGAGGGGGCTTGGGCATCTGTTTCGGATGCCTCTGGAACGCCTTCCTGGGAAGGTGTTCTGGTCCCGTCCCCCGGAAGAGCTGGAGGAAGTGTCTGGGGAGAGGGAAGTCTGGGCATCCCTGCTTAGACTGCTGCCCCCGCGTCCTGGCCCCGGATAAGCGGAAGATGATGGATGGATGGATGGACCCCCAGACAATGGCTACGGCCTTGGCTGACAGGTTTGTACAGTAATTACAGTAACTGTAATAGTGGTAAGTTGGAGGTTGGAGTAACCTCCAACCTGAGTAAGCATGAGGAACGCTTTGGGAGAAATACGGGCTCTGTGACATAGGTTCCAGATCCGGGAAAGGTGGTGCAGGTGCGTATCCCGGTAGCGAGAGGGAACGGGTCCAACGGTCCATGGAAGGATGTTGCCACAGGTGTTGTTGGGGAGGTGACAGGGCAGGTCCGGGATCCCAGGTGCAGATGAGTCCTTAGTGAGAGGGTGTTCCTAACAGGAGCTGATTTACTGGACAGGGAAACGGGAGAAAAAAACAAACTGGTACACGTAAACAAAATAGTCTAGGTGGTAGCTGGCAAGTTTGACACATACAAACGTGACTAACTATGGGGCAGGGGCAAGACGTCAGGGCTGCTCCTAAATGCTGCTGGTGATTGGCACAGCAGGTTCAGGTGTGTGATGAGTGAGTGGGATCAGCTGGGTGCAAGAATCAGCTCAGTTCTGACATCACGCCCCCTTCCCAGTAGCCTAGGAGACCAAAACATAAAGAAGATGAACACACTCACAAACAAGACTCACAGAAAAAACACACACCTCACGGAGGAGGGGACGTGACAGCTGATGTAAAAATGGCTTTATAAATAAATTTGATTGATTGAACAATTCCCACCCTGACATGAATGTCCTTTGAGGTGGATGCCCTAGCTGACTGAACAGAGGCAAGGACATTAAAGGGCAAGCCCTTTGCCGACAGGAGCCTAGCCATATAGGTTCCAATCTTCTCACCCCAAATGCCAAACTTGCATGACCGTCTGGCATGAATCCCCACCCTCCTCTTATACGTGAATCATGAGTTTTTGTCAATGGGTAGCCATAAGAATCAACAGGGCCCTACAGTATGTGACACTTTTTAGCCTGGGTGGTTAAGGTCCACTGAGAGCACAATGTAGGATCAGCTGCACAATGTAGGAAACTGTACCAAATATCCAAAGTGGGGCTCAGAGCTCCTATGGAAAATTATAAAAGACAATGCAATGTTTTCTGGCAGTGTATAAAAAGTCACTTCTGCCCTGATAAACAGCTCTATCTCAGAGACCATTCAAATGTGTAGTCTCTACTTCCAAGAGAAAATCTGCAATCAGATATTCACCTCAGCCTGAATATATGTCTCCACCACCCTGCTGTCCATACCAGCAAAAGCTGCCCCAATGGTCTTGGGCTAACAACAAAAGTATGAGTAACTCCTAATTTGATAAGAAACCTAACCACAGGGTAAAATTCAGTAATAGCCTAGTATTCACTGCAGAGCCAAAGAAAGTGGCACACTTGAGCTCATTAATAAGTATATTAAATACACAAATAGTAGATCATCTAAATGTTTTATCAAATAATTACAGCTGTTTCACAAATTCAAAGTGGACCAGCAAATTAAAGTAGAGAAATGTGTTCCAACCACATGCTGCAATTTAGGAATAAGGATTGTGTCTTGTCTATTTACTTTTTCCCCTAACTGCTAGGGTGCAATTTAGAATAATTTTCCATAGCCCCTAAACCCGGACAGATTCCAGACTTGAAAAGGCAAAGAAAATATTGTCTTGTAAATGGAAAATCGGTAACCTACTCATTAATCCACATTCTTTTATGTCAAACCAAAGCCTGCCATTTAAGCTCCCGAACATAACACAAAAGAAACCCGCGTTTGGCGTGAGTTATCTAAAGGTTAAGAAGGGAATGATAGTAGGTTTCTAATGCGGCGAACTGTCTCGACTCCCGAGACATGCAATAAAACACCGCTGAATAGGAGTAAACTGTAAACATTAATATGGATGACTGAAGAAACAGCTGTAGTAACTCATGGGATACCAAGACAAGGGCTACTTTCTGCAAGTCATGACTTCTTCATTTATTCCCTCATCATATTAAACGCTTAAAGGAGAAAAAAAACGGAAAATGTTATCATTGAATTAAACAAGCAATTGCATTTAATATAGCTTAATGTCTTGAATGACCCGTTCATATTTTGAAATCTTCCTAGGAGCGAGACTTTCTCCTCGATTATTCCGTTAGAACCTCTACACTATCCATGTCCAACCAGTAGCGGAAGACGAATGCGTGAAATGGTCTTTAATTTCCGCGCGCTGTGTGATGAGCATAATTCGTTCTTATGGGATGTCCTTTCTCAAAGCGTCAGTTTTGCCGCGCCCTACTTTTTCACCTAAGGCTACAGCGGTTCTACATCAGGTCATTGATTGTTCCTCTATTCCCGGCTTCTACCGCTGGGAAGATCAGATCATGCATTTTCCGTATTTGGCTTTGACTTGAAGCACTCATGCAAACTTTTTGGGAATACTGCACAAAACCCTTTTCCTTTCATTATTCCAACACCATTTTTTCATAGAAAGGAATTTCATCCGTCTCACCTCATGTCTGCTAGAGGTACGTGATAACGCGGTTTTCCTATTTTACTGCAAATTTTTGCAGACGCAGTGAATATAATCGTTTTTACCACTTACCAACGTAATCACATAGAACTGTAGTGGTTGTAATGCACACACGGCACCAGGTGTGTGTGATAGAGGAACAATGTCAGTTGTTAAAATGTCAGTTCATCAACTTTCACATTTCATCTATCATGTCAGTCTTATAAGTATAGAGAGATTACAATTAAAATGTTTGATTATGTACGTTTTGTCAAGACTGCACTTTACAATTCAACCACATTCCAACAGATGCAAATTTGCATATGACAGAAACATTGATGCTCCTTAAAATGACAATGATCTAAAGCAGTGGTTCCCAGCCAGAACCACTGGGGGTAGGCTACTTGGTCTTTGCACAGGGGATTCTTAGAAGACCTAGAATACAATAGGCTTACTGTTAAAATGCTCATGTGGGGTTACCCACTCAAGAGTAAAATTTGCAGAAACCAAAAAATTTAATTTGAAAATAAAAAACGAAAGATTTATTCTGGAATTAACTAAGGTTTTCCAACAGCACTGTGCTCAAATTAAAATCCTACAATGATAGATGCATCTACTTTACAAATGACCTAGTCTGCCTTGATCCAATATTTGTATTTACTATGGGAGCACACATGAAAAATATTTGCCGGGGTTATCCATATAGTATGTTTAGTATGCATTTGCCATCTCTTAATGTAGCTAATGCATTTGTAAAAAAAAACATTTGTATTACTAAATAGTTGGCCTATTTGTATTTGTTTATTCGTGCACATTATTATAACAGTTACTGTGCCTTTTCCTCTAATTCTAGATAAAAATATTGAAATTAGAAAGGGAAATATAGGTGAATACCATTAAAATGAGTCATGGAATCTGACAGTGTGCCCAAAAGAGGGCTTCCGCATGTACATTCATAACCCTGTACTTTCTGTCCCGGGTGGGGCCGGAGAGTGGGCTAAGCCCCGAATGTGATTCTAGCGACACCTCTGGTTCTCAATATACATTTTAAGGAATGTCTGTACAATTCTGTGGGTGTTGTCTGACAGTTTTTAGATTGTTAATGGTGTTAACCAATTATTTCAACACAAACATTCTCCAAAAAGTCTGTAGTGAATTTTTATTATGTGGACTTAACCAAGGTAAACAGTAGGATATGTGGAATGCCATGTTACAAAATGAATGTGTCCAATGGAATTTTGGCAAAATGGGAACTCTTGAAGTGCAGCCCAGAAATGACTTGATCCTCTAGACTGTTTGCACTTTCAGAGAGATGTGTCTGCTAATATTCCATTTGTGTTAAAAATCCCAGCCTTATCTTCTGTAGACTTGCATAGATCAGATTTACCTCTGAAATGTGTTTGATATTGGAAGTGTCCTGTTTCCTCTCAATCTGTTTACATTGAGAATGTCCCCAGTCACTCACATCCTCCTTTTAATGAATCTGAATTCCCCTGCATTGGGGTGCCTCTGATAGTGATGCTATTGTGCTTATTAAAAGTAGCTCTTAAAAACATGATCCATTGACCTTTTATCTCATGTGCAATTTTACATTGACCACTGTTTATATTGTTTGCAGAAAAATATTAGATTAGATTCAACTTTATTGTCATTGAACAGTACAACAAAATGCAGTTAGCATCTAAAACAAGAAACCAGGCAAGCTAAGTTCAGCTGGACCGCTATAGAAAAATATTGCCCTCTTGAGATTCAAACCCAGGTCACCTACATGAAAGGCTGTGTCACTAACCACTACACCACAGAGCTCTATATTTGATGGGTGTCAATATAGCCTCTATCCTGAACAAATCCTCTTTTGCCACTGGCTGTTTAAACAGCTAATTGGCCATTCGTGAATGATATTGATAGAGTTAAACTGACAAAATTTTTTTACTATGTTTACCTCCACCACAAATAGCATCTATAAATTGTTAGCTTTTGCCACTGGCCATTTGAACAGCTTATTAGCCAGTAATAGGCTTTACCAGTATCTACTAACTTACTGGAATAGTCATAGGAATTGAGCAATTGCTAGCGAATCTGCCAAAGCTATATAATTTCATGGCATAAGAACATATTTTTTTCTTTCTTGACATAACAACATTACATTGATACAATAACTATCAATAAAAGGCGACGACAACTAACTTTTTTATTAAGTGAAACGACGAGAGAATCGTGGAAATAATTTTTGTTGTTGTTTACAACAGATTCAAACTTGAGCCTTCCACGTGAGAGGCACTGTCTTTAACCATAACGCCACGGCATTTCACCAGTCGCTAAATACTATTAAGCATTGTGTTAAACTGACTAACGTTTCTTATTAAATTTACCGTATTAAATTTACCTTATTAAATTTACCACCACAAAAAGCGTCTATGAACTTTTAGCTTTTGCCACTGGCCATTTGAACAGCTTATTAGCCATTAATAGGCTAACTGGTATCTACTAACTTCTTAGGAAGAGCACTTAGACATAGGATGACATTGGTTTTATGTTGAGAAATGTTGGAAAAGAAATGAAAAAAGAGACATGTTGTATTCATCTGTGGAAAGCTCCTAACTTAAACCTATACAAATAGATTGCCTTAACAAGGACACAATATATCTTTGGCTTCCTCCTCTAAACCATTAAAGTTGCTGTCAAATTTCTGAATAGAAAACCATCTGTTAAATGATAATTGGCCAGTATTTGAATCTGAAATACACATATTATAGAAACCAGAGATAAAGTAAAACAAATGTATAGATTAAATGGGTACAAAATAATGTCCATGATTTTGGATATCCTAGTGAGCACAGTCGGATCAATAGATGTATCACACCACCCAGGCAAATAGCTTTTCCCTCAAAACTAGTGCTCAAACCAAGGGTTTTAAGAAAAGCCAGAGAGGCTGTTTATGAAAAGGACCATCAGAAAACATGAGCTGCAATGTGGGAAAATATTTTCTGGTCAGCAGTAGCGTTTTTATATGTAAAAGATTGGTGGGGCACAAACCATTTCAAAATATAGGATACATACCAGTAAAGCTACAAAACTTCCTCTTGCTACTGATGTGTTTATTTAACACATTATTTAATCAACAAACAGCGTGGCTCCACAAAATACTTTTAACGACAGAGCCGGCTTGCTTCTACCAGGTGTTGTAGTACACATACTGGAGAGAGAGACCTTATTGTGTAATTGCTCTCCTTTCTCACACACGTAAAATTACCCATCACATTTACAAACCTAAATTAGGAAGGCAACCAAGCTCAGAACCAATGTGCCTACAGGGCCAAAGGCGAACAGCAATGAGCTGAACACCACTGAAGGTCACAATGAAGCGGAAGACAACTTTCTAGGGGTACAGACCCATTCTATGACAACAACCTTAATAGATAAGCATGGACACACTGACACTCATCACCATCTATATCAATCGATCCAGCACAAAAATACACTCGCCTAAAGGATTATTAAGAACACCATACTAATACTGATACCCCATTTCGCCTTCAGAACTGCCTTAATTCTAAATGGCATTGATTCAACAAGGTGCTGAAAGCATTCTTTAGAAATGTTGGCCCATATTGATAGGATAGCATCTTGCAGTTGATGGAGAATTGTGGGATGCACATCCAGAGCATGAAGCTCCCGTTCCACCACATCCCAAAGATGTTCTACTGGGTTGAGATCTGGTGTGGGGGCCATTTCAGTACAGTGAACTCATTGTCATGTTCAAGTCCAATTTGAAATGATTCGAGCTTTGTGACATGGTGCATTATCCTGCTGGAAGTAGCCATCAGAAGATGGGTACATGGTGGTCATAAAGGGATGGACATGGTCAGAAACAATACTCAGGTAGGCCGTAGCATTTAAACGATGCCCAATTGGCACTAAGGGGCCTAAAGTGTGCCAAGAAAACATCCCCCACACCATTACACCACCACCACCAGCCTGCACAGTGGTGACAAGGCATGATGGATCCATGTTCTCATTCTGTTTACGCCAAATTCTGACTCTACCATCTGAATGTCTCAACAGAAATCGAGACTCATCAGACCAGGCAACATTCTTCCAGTCTTCAACTGTCCAAATTGGTGAGCTCGTGCAAATTGTAGCCTCTTTTTCCTATTTGTAGTGGAGATGAGTGTGGTCTTCTGCTGTTGTAGCCCGTCCGCCTCAAGGTTGTGCGTGTTGTGGCTTCACAAATGCTTTGCTGCATACCTCGGTTGTAACGAGTGGTTATTTCAGTCAAAGTTGCTCTTCTATCAGCTTGAATCAGTCGGCCAATTCTCCTCTGACCTCTAGCATCAACAAGGCATTTTCGCCCACAGGACTGCCGCATACTGGATGTTTTTCCCTTTTCACACCATTCTTTGTAAACCCTAGAAATGGTTGTGCGTGAAAATCCCAGTAACTGAGCAGATTGTGAAATACTCAGACCGGCCCGCCTGGCACCAACCACCATGCCACGCTCAAAATTGCTTAAATCACCTTTCTTTCCCATTCTGACATTCAGTTTGGAGTTCAGGAGATTGTCTTGACCAGGACCACACCCCTAAATGCATTGAAGCAACTGCCATGTGATTGGGTGATTAGATAATTGCATTAATGAGAAATTGAACAGGTGTTCCTAATAATCCTTTAGGTGAGTGTACATCTGACTTTTACGTTCTGTTACACCGACCTGCCAAGAAATGGTTCATAACTGACTGTCTGACTTTTGGAGGAGCTGAACATTTGTGATGACTTTGGAAGTACATCTAATTGGAACCATGGAGAGGACTTTTCAGTGAATCGAGAAATTGGCATGAGAGGACTTTGTAACAGTGACAAATTGAAGAATCTTTTCAGTGATCGATGATGTTGATGCTACATACCCCATACTCTCAATATATGTGTCACTTGAATTCATTTCCTTTGACCAGTGATTTTAACATAAAAGGTTTTGTTGTACTATGTTATAATTCTGAATAATGACAATGTGTGATCTTGGAGTTAATAGGAAGGTAAAGATAGAGAAGCATGTAAATGAGGATCCAGACATTTTAGATTTGTTCCGTTCTCTAGAGTACTGTTTTGTTGTGGTCTATATCTCAATGAGTGAACTGTGTAAGGTTCGACATGGTATCAAGAGGATGGATTGTTGTGGAAATTCTGAAATCTGATGCATTCTTACTGTTTAAAGGACTGAGTCCCATAGTTTGGATGTGAAAATGAATGTGTTGGAGAGGGATCTGGTATTTGTCCTAGGGGGCATTCTTGATTGGTAACAGTAGATTATAGGGTTAATCATAAATCTGTAGGTTGTCCAGATGCTTTAAGTCCCCCTCAAGGGTTGATAAGGTTACCCAGATGGGGGAGGACAACATGTGACTTGTTTGAAACCTAGGACATGTGATAGAACAAAATTGCATTGCTGACTATTAATAAACAAAATAAATACAAACTAATCCAATACCAAAAATATAGATTAACATCTATTAGGGATGCGCTAATGAGAAACATACTCACAGGCTGTACACCTTGTAGCAAAACAATGATGGATGTAGGAAGATTGGGTTGTACTTGGATGAACTCTCACTTACACATGCAACAAGTGAAAAAGGCAACTAACTTTCTCTTCCTGAATCACAGCAAAGGATTCTATTGGCTGAGAGGTAAGTAAACTAACAGGGAATTGGAATACTGCCACCTGGTGGACGGAATGTTAACAACAGCCAGAACACTCCCTGTCTGACATCGTTAAGATGTCATACTGCCTATTATCAATCTTTATATTTGTCATTTTGCAGAAGGAGAATCGTCTCTGTTATGGGTCTCAAGAAGGTCTTGGACGTCCCTGCAGTAGCAACCTTCTGCTCAACCTTCCTTACCCGCCCATCTTAACTGGGAAAAGTCTGAGTCACTACAGCCATGGGCCAGTGATTCCTCTTAAGTTGAACATCTTTCAACAGTACAAGGTCCCCTTTTTTGAGGTTTGGCCTCTCTGAACGCCATTTTGATCATCCTTGTAGGGTGGAGAGGTATTCAGTTTTCCAACGTTTCCAGAAGGGACTGGACAAGCTTTGAACTTGCCTCCATTGACGTTTGTGGATGTCATCTCCATCAAAGTTACCCGGGGGTGGGGATGGTACACCAACTTTTTGAGTGAGCAGCATAGCTGGTGTCAGTATGAGGGGAAAGTCTGAGTCTGTGGATACTGGGACGAGAGGTCGTGAATTAACAATGGCAGTGACTTCGGCCATGAAGGTTGACAAAACCTCATATGTAAGTTGACTGGGAGAAGTGTGCATAAGCATTGTGTCCAAGATACGTCTTGTCCCCCCGATCATTCTTTCCCAACTGCTTCCCATATATGAAGCATGGGGTGGGTTAAACTTCCATGTGCACCCGTGTTCACTCAATAATTCTTGTACTGTGGGACTGTTGCATTGGCTTGTGATCATTCCAAGCTCCTTTCATGCACCCACGAAGTTCGTTCCACAGTCTGAACGTAATTGTTTCACAGGGCCACGAATGGATAGAAACCGCCGTAATGCATTGATAAAACTCAGTCTCCAACTCCAGTACTTCGATGTGTATAGCCCTGACACTCAAACATGTGAAGAGGACCGCCCTCCACTTGCTATTCGCACATCCTCCCCTGGTGCGACGAGAAGTGACTGACCAAGGCCAGAACACATCCACACCAACATGTGTGGATCTATGGGCAAGTCGGCCATTTTCTGATTTCCTGTTCTCCATTTGAGCTTACGACAGGTCACACAGTTATGGATAATGGTGCTAATGCGCCGTTTACCTCTGACAATCCATAGACCAGCTGACCTCGCTGCTCCCTCTGTGATATGTCGTCCTTGGTGTTGGACTTTCTCGTGATGGTGTCGTATGAGCAGCGTTGTGAGATTGCGACGTCCAGAAATTATGAGTGGATTCCTTTCATCACTTTTTAAGTCTGCTTGTGACAAGTGACCTCTGACATGGAGGCAGCCTGCATCATCCAGATAAGGAGACAATTTACAGAGGGGGCTCTGCTTAGGTAGATCCCCTCCTTCTTTGATGTGTTTGAGTTCAGGAAAGGCTTCATGTTGAAGACTGCGAATGGCAACGCTCTTAGCCTGGAGAAGGTCTTCGGCACTGAGCCTGTTGCACATGTGCCACCCATGGCAACTTCCTTTGTTCTCTTGCTTGAAGGATCGAGTTATGTGGGCAAGTTTAGCTATGGCCCTTACAAGTGACCTCCAGGTTGAAAAGGATTCAAAGCGCCTGGTATTCAAGGGGGTCTCTGGGACTTCGGTGTCACAAGATGTCACCAAAGGGCAAACCTCCACGTCACATTCAGGGGTGACCAAGTCGTAGGATGAATCGAGAGCTGAATCACTGAGCTGGCTTTAACAAAAAGTCTGGTACTTTCAACCATGTGCTTGACATCAAGGAGCTCGCTGGGATTGATCTTGATCCGTGATCTGCTGGATTCGTTCTGGTTGGGTTGACTTTCTAATCCTCTGTACCCGGTTGTTGACATAAACATAGAATCTTCTGGATTCAATAGCCAAGGGCCACTTTGCTGTCGGTGAAGAACTTTACAGAGCTGAACTCCACGTCGATTTCTTCAATAATGACTTCCGCTATTTCTACCGCTAGAACGGCTGCGCAGAGTTCGAGTCTGGGGATGGTAGCCTCTGGTTGAGGTGAAAGTTAGGCCTTGCCAAATACAAATCCAACTTCGGACTCGCCTGTGGTGTTTGTTACCTTGACATATGCCACAGCTGCTATGGCTTGTGTAGATGCATCGCAGAAGACATAGAGCTCCCTGCTTGCGGCACCCCTAAGAGAAATCGACGTGTATGTCCTGGGGATCTTTACGTATTCAAGGTCCTTGAGCGAATCTTTCCACTCACACCATTGTTTCAGCTTGTGATCAGATAATGGGGTGTCCCATTCACAGGCGTCCGCTAATTCTCTTAGCAAAGCTCTACCCTTGATGCTGTCCGGAGCTGCGAATCCTAGAGGGTCAAAAAGACTGTTTATAATTGACAGCAACCCCCGACGGGTGTATGGTTTGTCAGTGGTGGAAGCCTGGAAGGTGAACATGTCGGTTACAACATCCCAACTTACTCCAAGACTTCGCTGCATCGGCGGAGAATCTGCCTCTAGATCGAGGTTCTTAAGACCCTTCGCCAGGTCTTCCTTGGGAAATGCCTTCACGTTGACGCTGTTTGAGGCGATTTTGTGCAACCTCAAGTTAGACTCAGACAGCATTTCTTGGGTTTTCTTGAAGACCTATGGCCTCTTCATCAGAGGGAAGAGAGATGAGCCCATCATCGACATAGAAATGACACTCAACAAAGTGTTTTGCTTTGCGGCCGTAGTTCTCTCTGTGAACTGCTCTCCTGAGTCCGAAGATTGCCATGGTGGATGATGGGCTGTTCCCAAACACATGCACCCTCATGCGGAATTCCATTAAATCATCTTGTTCCGGTGCCAGAGAAAGCGCAAGAAGTTCCTGTGGTCTTCTCTTACTATGAAGCAATGGAACATTTGCTGTATATCTGTGGTCACCGCCACTCACTCCCGCCTAAATCCTAATAGCACCCCATGGAGACTGTTGTTCAGGTAGGCCCTGTCAGTAGAACATAATTCAAGGAAACTCCCAGATGTTGTGCGCTAGAGTCAAATACCACCCTTATCTGCCCCGGTTTGTGCGGGTTGTAGACTCCAAAAAAGGGCTGGTACCAGCATTCCTCTTCTTGCTTTAGTGGTTGTACTGGCTCTGCGTGACCACTCTCAAATATCTTATGCATGAAATCGAGGAAGTGGACCTTCACTTGGGGACGCTTCTCAAGCGTGCGACGCACCTCTGCTAGGCGCCGACTTGCCTGTTCTTTGTTGTTCGGAAGATGCTGCCTAGGGGAATTAAAGGGCAAGGGAGCCACCCAACTGTTTGCTTGATTCCCTCTCCATTATCTCTAGAAAGACTCGCTCTTCTATCGACAGGGCAGGTTTTTCGTCCTCCTTGGTACAGTTGAAAATCGACTTTCCCATGTTGTCAGCCTCCACCAGAGTGGACCCTTGTTTTGAGCCGTGTCTGCTAATGGTGCTATGCTTTTGAAAGCAGAAGTTTTCTTTAACTTGGATACTGTTCTGGCATGGGGAGAAATGGGTAGGCCGCCCATTATCCAGAATGTGAGTTTTAAAGGTGTTTACATTGGTGGGTTTGTGGGCTCCTCCAAGACAAACGTTGCCTATAATCACCCCCAAAGCCAACTTTTGTGCAAATGGAGAGTTTGGAGGCCCATTGCGTTGATCTTGCACCTTGTGGGCCTGGATAGTGTCTCTTCCAATAAGCAGTAGGATCCCAGCCTGTGAGTCGAGTGGTGGTATCTCATAAGTGATGCCTTTGAGATGTGAGTGGTAGCGAGCAGCATCGGGGGTGGGGATTTCTGCTCAATTATCGGGTAGCATGTTACATTCGATCAGAGTTGGCAACAGCAGGTTTGAGCGGTGGTCAATGGATTCCACAATGAAGTTGCCTGCTCTTCTACCACAGGTCTCTGATATACCCACACATGTCTTCAGAGTATACGGAGAAGGATTGTTGGGAACATTGAAAGTGTCAAATATTGAAGACCTGGCCAAGGATCGGTTGCTCTGGTCATCTAAAATTGCATTCGTTCTCAGCCTTTAGTCGGGCTGACCTTTAGGATATATCCAGACTAGACAGATTTTGGAACATGAGCGTCCTCCGATGTCAGTTCCACAAACCTGCGTGCACGTGGAGGTAGTGTCAGGCGAAGCCGGCTCTCGCTCCCCGCCATAATCGGTGACGGATGATATGGCATCCTCCTTTTTCCATAGTGCCGGGCCCGCATGGAGAGCGGCGATGTGTTTGTCGCTACCGCACTCTGTACAGCGGATTACTGCAGTGCAGCACTTCGCCTGGTGAATTGAAGAAGCGCAGCAGCGAAAACATAAGTGGTTCTCTTTTAGTTAGTTGCGGCATTCTTCCAAAGATTTTTCACGAAACCCCCTACACTTTTTAAGTGGGTGTGGTTTTCTGTGAACAGGGCATTCCTTATTTTATTCCTTCTGCAATTTTTCCAGAATTTTCCTTTTCCGAGTTTAGGACTTCTGTTCTGTGGACTGCGATAGGAAATCTTGATTTTCCGAGCCTACCAGGATAATTGTCCAACTTAGAAGTTGTGGTGGGTGTAGGAACTGAAGGACGGAAGCTGGGATAATTTCTCATCTTGGCTTCATTTTGAATGAAGGCCGCAAAGACGTTGAAGGGAGGGAATGAGTCACCGTGTTCCCATTTGTTCTTTATTCCATGTGACATCCATTTTTCCTGTAGGTTAAAAAGGAGCTTTTCCACAATTGGGACGATTCCATGTACTGTGTCAAGGTACAGTAGGCCTGTTAGGTATCCATCACATTTAGCTGAATCCAACTCCATAAGGAGGTCTCCAAGCTGGCACAGTTGATGGTGATCTCTATTCCAAATTTTGGGAAAGTGTTCCATCTTGTCGAAGAGAGCCTTTTCTATAGCTTCAGCAGTGCCATAACACTCTTCAAGCCTCTCCCAGTCCCTGCCTAGGCCCTGCCGCCATGTTGGTTGAAGACCTGCTGGTTCGCTTCGATGACCTGGATGCATGAGAACAAACCGATTTGGCTTGGGTGCCTTCTAGTTGGGACATGGTTGAGCTCTGGCAGATCTTGATGCACCCGTGATGTTGTTAATGTTGTTGACGGAAGCCTTTTTACTATTCTTCCCTCACTGACTGTCCTGAGTACAGCTATGCAGATAGATAACTCCTCCATTAATCACATGAGAATTGTCTCAGCTGAACAGCATTTAATGATGCTTAATGCGAACATGGACTGAGTAAAACTGGAAAGAGAATATACAGCAAGGAGTTGGAGTCTATCTACCACAGCTCTGACCCGAGATGCATGTGGTGTGGTCTCTGGCACATCACAGACTATAAAGAGAAAAACAGCAATGATGCCCATCCTGCTGCCTCCCTCCCCAATGAGCTCAACTCCTTCTATGCATGGTTTGAGGCAACCAGCTGAGGACAAGGACGACTGCACTCTTTCCCTAACTATGACTGATGTGAAGAGAGCTTTTAAAAAAGTGAACCCTCAGAAGTCACCAGGGCCGGATGGTGTCCTCAGAGGGTGCACCGACCAGCTAGCGGGTGTTTTTCATATCCATATTCAACCTCTCCCTTTATCTGTCTGGAGTGTGCAAAACAGACCACCATTATCCCTGTACCGAAAAAAAAACATCTACCTGAATGACGACCACACTGTAGCACTGACCTCCATCATAATGAAGTGCTTCTAGCGGCTGGTCAGAACTCACATCTGCTCCACCCTTCCTGACACATTGGACCCCTTTCAATTTGCATACCGCCCCAATAGATCTATGGACAATGCCATCGCCCTGATGACACACCACCCTCCTACCTGGAAAAAGACAACACAGATGTGAGGATGATATTCATGGACTATAGCTCAGCATTCAACACTATAGTACCCGCTAAGCTTGTTCCTAAGCCCAGGACCCTGGGACTTAACACCTCCCTTTGCAATCCTGGACATCCTTACGGGCAGCCCCCAGGTGGTGAGAATGGGCAACCTCACTTCCTCTGCACTGACCCTGAGCACTGGAGGCCCCCAGTATTCCTGTCCTGTACTCCCTGTTCACGCATGACTGCATGGCCACACACAGCTCCACTATCATCCTAAAGTTCGCAGACAACACTACCATGCTGGCTCTCATCACCAACAATGATGAGCCCACTTACAGAGTGCAACAACCTCTCTCTCAACGTCAGGAGATGATGGTGGACTTCAGAAAGCGGCACAGGGTCATGCCTCGATACACATCAATGGAGCTCAAGTTTCTTGGTGTGTTCATCAAAGATGACCTCACTTCGTCAGTGAACTTGTCAGTAAAAACTGCCCAAAAACGAGTATACTTCCTGAGGAGACTGAAGAAGTTTGACACCTCTGTAAAACCCCTCACCAGCTTCTACAGGTGCACCCTTGAAAGCATCCTCTCAGGCTGCATGACTGCCTGGTATAACAGCTGCTCTGCTGCGGATTGCATTCCCTCCAGAGGGTGGTGAAGTCTGCGGAGCGTGTCATTGGCTGCCATCTTCCCTCCGTGCAAGGCGTCTACCATACACGATGCCTTAGGAAAGCACGCAACATCCTCATAGACCACAGCCACTCAGGCTATGTTCTGTTCACATTGGTGCCGTCTAGTAGACGCTACCGGAACATCGGGGCATGAATTTCCAGGACATAAGGCTCCTCAACCAGAAACACTGATCTATTTGGAATTTTCAAACATTATGTTTTTTCAGGTACATTTAATGTACACTAGAATATTCCTTCGCATGTATTTTATTCTATAAACTACTGACAACATTACTCCCAAATTCCTAATAGAAAATATTGTCATTTAGAGTATTTATTTGTAGAAAATAAAAACTGGTCAAAATAACCAAAAAAATTTGCATTGTTTTCAGACACATTTTAGAGTGGGCTTTTATTGTGGCCAGCCTAAGGCACACCTGTGTAATAATCATGCTGTCTAATCAGCATCTTGATATGCCACAGGAGAAGTGCTCACTAACACATATTTAGACAGATTTGTGAACAATATTTGAGAGAAATAGGCCTTTTGTGTACATAGAGAAAGTCTTTGATCTTGGAGTTCAACTCATGATAAATGGAGGCAAAAAGTGTTGCGTTTTTTAATTTTGTTCAGTGTAATCAATCATAACTAAACAAATTACCGTTATTATTCCTACCGGTTCTAATTTTACGATTTACTGCAGTTCTGCGTGTAGTTTGTCCATGTGCAGTTGCCGCTGGTCGACTGCTGTAATTGGGATTGCACTACCCGCGGGTTTTACGCATATTGGGCTACTTTTCAAACAATGACAAAGGTGAAAATGAATTGGTCGCGGGTGGGGGATTTTTGTGCTACTTATGAACACGCGGCTGCACCATTTCTGTCTTTATATGTTATATCGTGTGTTTCTATGCTGTTATCACAGTCAGGCGTCAGCTACGGCTTCATATGCGTCTAAACCGCTTCTTAGGTTTTATTTCCGGGGTGTCACTTGTAAAATAGTCAATGTTGTGCACCATTTTCAGGCATTTTGGGCTGGTTTTGAGCTGTCAATCAAGTGTGCTAATCAATTAAACATCACTAAAGTTATCTATTATAGATAAGTTACCTGGAAAGCTAATTAGCCACACATTCACTCAGCGACCAACAATGTTGCTTATGTATGTCTTACATTAATGATTTTGTTAGATTTGTCAGAAAGCCCTCGTGAAATCTGAGTAAAGTGTCAATCATTTATGTTGCACTGCATGTGTAATTTATGCAGACAGTAGTCGTTTTCATTGATTGCCAGGGGAATATTCAGTCTTTGGACTGGGTTAACCCACTAAATACAGGTCAGCTGCAATGATGGTCCTGGAACATTAATCATGATTTTGTAGGAACAACACGGTGATATCAGATTTTGTGAATATTGATGGTTATGTTTTACTGGGGGGGGGGGCTCCCAGACTCCCTGCTGAATTGGTCCCCCCCTATGTTGACTCCATGGCTATGGCCTTGCTGGAGTGCCTCAACAACAAAAAGGTAAGTGTGCTACAGTACAGTCTCTAAAATCCCATTCAAAATCTGTGGCATTATTGGAAAATGTAAGTCCATAAGCATTATCCAACCAACTTGGAGCAAATCACACCAAAACCGCAAAGCTGGGACATATCAAAATTCTTAGTCTGTTACTGCAGCACAAGGTTGCTCTACCAAATATGTATGGGGGTTGAATACTTATGAAAGCAACATATTTCAGTATGGTATGGACTGCTATCACAATTTCCCAACATAAAACCAATGCCATCCCAGGCTACAAAAATTTGTTTTTGTTTTATAGATGGCTTTGTGTAACAGAGATGAATATAAAGCTATTTTGAAAGTTGTAATGATGAACTTCGACTTAAAATTATTTTGGGAACCTGGGCACAGGTCAGTAAAGGAGAGAGCGTGGTTATAAAAAATGGAAGGTTAAACTTTCAAGTCAACCCCATTTTCAAATGTAAACTGACATGTTTACTGGTCATGATTGCTTGTTTACAGACCCTTAACATTTCTTACCTTTGTCAATTGTCCATGTTCATTGTCTCAATTTACTTTCTCACTTCAACTCTCCCTCTTGGTCTGTCTCAGTTGTTCTACCTACGCTTTCTCCCTTTCTCTTCATATCTCAGTTATTTTTCTCATTCTCTCCATTTGTCTCTGTTGTTCTATCCTCTCATCCTGATTCTCTCATTTCCTCTCCATCCCTCTCTGTCGTCCTACCCTTTTCTCTTTCTCTCCCTTTTTGTCCCACATTCTGTCTCTACTTCATTTTGTCCATCCCACTCTCTTACACTGTGTATCTCTGTTTGCCATTTATTTCTCTTTCTACCCCCTTGCTCTTTTATCTCTCTCTCGTTTCCTTTATCAATATTTTGCACTGCTACTCATTCACCCTGTATCATTGTCCACCCCTGGGGAAGCCCACTTAAAGCTGTCAGATGGATTTATGTCAGAGGATTCTAGGAATAGACCACATTAAACAAAGGCCAGAAAGTATCCTTCATAAAGCCTTAGTTTTAAGATGTTTTTCAGATAGCAACCAGGCTACCAAGGTCTCAGCAGGATTTTCCATCCAACATTTTCATTTCATTTACCTGATTGTCTGGTATTGGAATCTTCTCAATATAGTTATCATAGGTAAACATAGAATTATGAACTGCATGGTTTCAGTCCTGAGTTCTGATATATGGTTTTATGCAAAACATTTATTTTTACTTAATTCGTAATGGAGTTGGTAACCGGTTTGTAATAGCCATAAGGCACCTCAGGCCTTTGTGGTATACTGCCAATATACCATACCCATACGTGCATATTGTATAGTAACTAGTGAGTTGTTTTGTCAATAGCACTATTCTAATAGATTAAAAAGGTAAATGTGAATTATTCATTGTATCAGGATGAGTGGAAACGCTAAGGGGATTGCAGAGAGTCAGTGAAGCTAAATTAATTTCACTCTAATCTCCAGCACATAAACAAATCCAGCCTATAAATTATGTAATATTAAACAACTGTATATAATGTCATCTTTTATCAATGGTACCTATCAGGATTAATTTTCATATGGAACTATATTGCAAACTGCAGTTATGTTCAGTATTAACATAAATCGGTGCAATTACACTGCATGCACAATTATTAGGCAAGTGAGTATTCTGATCGTATCATTATTTCTATAAAAAATGTCCATCTCCAAACCATATAAACTTGAAGGCTTATTGGATTGAATCATTTTCAGGTGATATGTATTTGTGTAATGAATTAAGGGTGTGGTGAAAGTGAATTACACCTTATATCAAGGTATGGATAATTATTAGGCAGCCTCATGACCTCAGGTAAAATGGGGCAAAAAGTGTTTGAACTGACAATGGAAAGTCAAAAGTAGTAAAATGCCTTTCAGACGGATACAACACTCTTGATATAGCTAAACTATTGATGCGTGGCCACCAGACAACAAATGTTTTGTTGCGAATAGTCAACTGGGGCAAAAAATGCATGAAGATCAAAAGACACAAATTAATTGCAAACGACTTGAGAAGAATTAAACGTGAAAGCTACCAGGAACCCATTATCATCCAGCGCCACCATATTCCAGAACAGCAACCTACCTGGAGTGTCCAGAAGTACAAGGTGTCAAGTGCTCAGAGACAATGCCAAAGTCAAGAAGGCTGAAAGAAGACCACCACTGAAGACAGATTTTTCAAAGGTTTTATGGACAGATGAAATGAGTGACTGTTAATGGACCAGATGGATGGACCTGTGGCTGGATTACCAATGGACACGGCACCATTTCGAGTCGAGCGCCAGCAAGCTGGAGGAAGGATACTGGTATGGGCTGCTATCATTAAGGATGAGGTAGTTAGACCTTTTTAGGTTGAAGATGGACTGAAACTGAAATACCATACCTAATGCCAGTTTCTGGAAGATACTTTCTTCAAACAGTGGTATAGGAAGAGGTCCTCAGCATTCAAGAAGGACATGTTCTTTATGCAGGACAACGCTCCATCACATGCATTCAAGTACTCCACTGTTGGCTAGCAAGCAAGGGCCTCAAAGATGCCAGAATAATGACCTGGCTCCTAGCGGCCGGTTTCCGTTGGTAGGTAAATGGTACTTCTCATATGTTTACATGGAACGTAATCGCGAATCATTAAGGACCAGTAGCACTGGAAAATGTTTATATTTAACCTAATAGCACTGCTGATATGTGCCTACTATGTTTTTCAAAATGGTTACATGTACACATAATTCATGCATGTTGCGTTTCCTTTTAATTTAATATAATATTTATATACTGCTTTCTAAAATGACTAAATCTATCTTGAGAGTACAAACATTTTGGATGCATTTGTGTTTTAGGAACTGAATGATGAATAACTTTTGTAAGAATATATGATGTAAGGTTACTGATTGGGGAAACAGTAAAGTCACTTGTCAAAGGTTAGCTGTTATTGTGACCAGCGTTCTAAACCTAGTTGCAGCATTCTGTCTAGAGGACTGCCAGAGGGAATTGGCTGAGCACTGTTTAGGGTTAGTTGAAGTGGATATCAGACAGGGCTGCCAGAGCTAGTGACTCTGCATGTTAAACAGGTACATGCAAGCTCAGTTGGTGTTGTTGGCAATTGAATACGCATTCCCCTGCGTGTGTAGGATCCAGCGAAAAATCCTTAGTGTGATAAGAGGCTTGGCGAAATATGCAGTCGTGGACACATTACTCGATCTTTAACTGTCCCAAACTCACAGGGAGTTGCTAAAGCAAGGAAGGGCACTGAAACATTGCATTAATTTTCTATGTAGTGTTTTCTTTGAAATGTGATGTACAGTGTGTGTTACCTTAAAATCCACTCTGTTATTTCGGGTTTAATGGGAAATAATGGGAGAGCCGAGAAAGGGGAGAGGTGTAAATGAACAATGAAAGAGGAAGCCCTCGAGTGTTGGCTATGTAAGGGGATTGGAGGCTAGTGAAAGCACTGTGGCTTTAGCTGTTGTTGTGCGGATTAATTGGCCATTATCCCATCCGGAAGCTTCTCTTTTCACCATCCATTTGTTCCCTCTGGCCTTGTGGGCCTTGACACATTGCATTCCTCTCGCTAGGATGTCACCTCTCTAGCTGGGGGCCAGACAATTCGAGGAATACATTAGGGACCCAAATGGGGTCCCAATAATCTCTCCCTTCTGTCACTTGAAAGGAAATGGCTGTTATAAGATATATGGTGCAAGGAAAATTAGCTCTAGCACATGCCTCAAATGCTTTCAGATTTCTGAGTGGTGAGCAATCACTTGAAAGGAAGAGAGAGGGGAAAGCACTGGTTATCGCTATTTTCTGTTCACACTCAGTGTCGTAGATATAGCCAAATCCATCTGGAGTTGTCAGTGGTGTTTGTCATGTCACCTAGACAACTACCATGACCAAATATTTCGGATCAGGAGAGTCTCTGGAACATTTGGATGTGTTTAGTTTTGCTGTAAGATGCCCACAATCACACAAGCTATCAACCAAAAGCTAAGCAAAGGAGTCAATGGAAAAATAACCATCATGAGATACACTTATAAATAAGTTATATATTCAGTCTTTGGAAAAAGGAGGTGGTTTTAGTTTTGCTCTTGGACACCCACAAGTTGATCTGCAATGGTAAGTGTAAGCATGGCACTGTGGAAAAATGGACAGTAAGGGTAATAAAAATGCCCCTCCTCCCCCCCGAAAAAAAAACTACCTTTCCCCCATCTTTTGGATACATAAGAGGCAAAGTGTTAAATAATAAACCTAAAAAAATATATATTCTGCTTGTATGCAAAATAACACTAAATACACTTTCATTATCAAATAAAAATAGTTTTACATTACTGTTTTGGGAAAGCTACATTTGTCATACAACCCTGCATTAAAATACAAAAAGATCTATGCAAAATTAAACTTAACAATCGCATATGTTAACTTCGCACTCACAGTATTAAGTGCCTTGGACCTGTATTTAATAATTAAAAACTGTATATTCCACCTATATGTTAATGATGCTGTTCTTTATGCCTTTGGGAACAGAGCTTTGTCTAACCTGCAGAACGCTTTGAAATTATTCAGTGTTTATTGACCTTGAAGCACTGACTGCAGCAAAAACTAAATGTATGCTTTTCACTACAGCCTAAAAGTCAGTAATCATGGTCTGAAACATCTGCACCTTATATGGTTTCCACATTTAACAAGTTTTTTTGCATCTGGTTTGATGGTAAATTCAGGTCAAGGAAGGCCTTCTCTGCCTCCCGGGTCCAGTGGAGGCACTGAGGTTGGCCTTTCAGCAATGACATGAGTGGTTTTGTGATGGTGCTGAATCCTCTGAGGAACCAGCGGCAGAAGTTGGCAAATCCAATGAAGGCCTGTAGTTCCTTGATGGTCTTCGGGACTGGCCATGACCTCACCGCCTCCACATTCAGCCCCTCCACCTTCACCCCATTCGGGGCAGTACACCAGGAAGAAGACGGCGGACAGGTGGAAGTTGCACTTTCCTCTCTTGACGTACAACTGATGGTCAAACGGACGTTGAATAACAGCACGTGCGTGGGTCACATGTTCCGGGTATGTCGGGGAGTAGACCAGGATATCATTGATGTACACCACCACATACCTCCTGAACATATTCCAGAACACCTCATTGAGGAAGGACTGGAACACAGCAGGGACGTTGGTTTGAATGTTTAACATTCAAATTTTAAGTAAACAACAGCCAATCAGAAATGCCAAACAATAATCATTATCATGAAACAAGCTGGCATTTATCAAGGGGTAAAAGCAGAAGGGTTAGCCTTCAAAGGAAATAAGTTACACTTATAAGTTACACTCACCTAAAGGATTATTAGGAACGCCATACTAATACTGTGTTTGACCCCCTTTCGCCTTCAGAACTGCCTTAATTCAACGTGGCATTGATTCAACAAGGTGCTGAAAGCATTCTTTAGAAATGTTGGCCCATATTGATAGGATAGCATCTTGCAATTGATGGAGATTTGTGGGATGCACATCCAGGGCACAAAGCTCCCGTTCCACCACATCCCAAAGATGCTCTATTGGGTTGAGATCTGGTGACTGTGTGGGCCATTTCAGTACAGTGAACTTATTGTCATGTTCAAGAAACCAATTTGAAATGATTCGAGCTTTGTGACATGGTGCATTATCCTGCTGGAAGTAGCCATCAGAGGATGGGAACATGGTGGTCATAAAGGGATGGACATGGTCAGAAACAATGCTCAGGTAAGCCGTGGCATTTAAACGATGCCCAATTGGCACTAAGGGGCCTAAAGTGTGCCAAGAAAACATCCCCCACACCATAAAACCACCACCACCAGCCTGCACAGTGGTAACAAGGCATGATGGATCCATGTTCTCATTCTGTTTACGCCAAATTCTGACTCTACCATCTGAATGTCTCAACAGAAATCGAGACTCATCAGACCAGGCAACATTCTTCCAGTCTTCAACTGTCCAATTTTGGTGAGCTCGTGCAAATTGTAGCCTCTTTTTCCTATTTGTAGTGGAGATGAGTGGTACCCGATGGGGTCTTCTGCTGTTGTAGCCCGTCCGCCTCAAGGTTGTGCGAGTTGTGGCTTCACAAATGCTTTGCTGCATACCTCGGTTGTAACGAGTGGTTATTTCAGTCAAAGTTGCTCTTCTATCAGCTTGAATCAGTCGGCCAATTCTCCTCTGACCTCTAGCATCAACAAGGCATTTTCGCCCACAGGACTGCCGCATACTGGATGTTTTTCCCTTTTCACACCATTCTTTGTAAACCCTAGAAATGGTTGTGCGTGAAAATCCCAGTAACTGAGCAGATTGTGAAATACTCAGACCGGCCCGCCTGGCACCAACCACCATGCCACGCTCAAAATTGCTTAAATCACCTTTCTTTCCCATTCTGACATTCAGTTTGGAGTTCAGGAGATTGTCTTGACCAGGACCACACCCCTAAATGCATTGAAGCAACTGCCATGTGATTGGTTAATTAGATAATTGCATTAATGAGAAATTGAACAGGTGTTCCTAATAATCCTTTAGGTGAGTGTATATTGTATTGAATAGTGTTTTAATGTGTGTCTGAATGCTGGACGCTAAGTTGCTTTCAGGGGAAGTCCGACAGCGGAATATCCCTCTTGTAAATGTGTAACCACTGCAATAACAAGGCATTCACGGTGTATCCCTTAGAATAATGAACGCTTTTTAGAGAAAGAAATTCTTCCACAGGTAATACCAAGAAAGAGATCATCCATTTTCCAGAGTTTACACATTGAATGCCATGTGGGTGAAATTTTATAGATTATACTCTGATGTCCCGTTCCCATGAAAGCAGCACGGAGCAACGCCACAAGAAGCTGACAGAAACACAGAAGAGAAGAAGAGTTACGATATACTGCCAGTCACAGTGGCATTAACTGGCAGGTTTTAATGTTGCAGACAACTGTTTTTTGCAAGTAGTTAAAACTTGAAATTCATATTGTTGTGAATCTTTGGGGTGAACTTGCATTAAAACAAACGCCCCCCAAGGGGATCTCAACCACCCTCTTTCCAAAATATTGATTCCAGCGCACCCTGTCATCCTCTGAATGCCCCCTGGGGGGCAGTACTATCCCAGGGGGGCAACCGTCACAACAGATCCCAGTTGCCAGTGTTGGGTAGGTTTTTAAATGTAATCTATTACAGTTACAAGTTACCTGTCCACATTTGTAATCAGTAACTTCACTTTCTGATTACTCAAAAATCTGATGACTTTGAATTACTTTTAGATTACTTTCATATTAAAACGTGTCTGCAATCGTCAACACCGCACAGAAATAAGTTTTACTAGCGTGAACATAACCTGCGATTGTTAGAGCTACCAGCGATGGATTTTCAAAATGTAAATGAAAGAAATAAACTGTGACTATACAACTGCACTGTTAGCTTAAAGTCGAAGTCGTCAGCAGCCAATGCTAACCAATGAAAGCAATTTTCTGAGATGCAAAGCAGACAGAATCACATGGCCTACCTGTATGGACGGAGTTGATTTGGCTACATCAAATGCACAATCATCCTTTTGGCAGAGTGCTTCCTAACACACCTTTTTCTCCTCAAATATTGCGGAACAAGGAGGAGCAGGAGAACGGCGTAGTGGTAGTTTCTTTTAATTATAGAGTGATAAATGTCGATGAGCGAAGCGTAACACAGCTCTTTGTGATACAGAGACAATAACACACAAAGACAGGGGGAGCAGAGGGAACATATATACTGGGGGGAATGATGATGATGAGAACCAGGTGCGGTAAACAAGACAGGTGAAATGCATGATGAGATGGACGGTGGTGTCAGAAGGCCGGTGACGTTGAACGCTGGAGCCTGTCTGCTGAAGGGGAGGTGAAGCAGCAGAGGGCGCAGTTGTCACAAATATGGTGATAAATTCTATATAATGTTTTATGTTGAATGCAGGGGTCATGTTACAGCTATCTAACAAATATTTGCCTAATCTTCTAAACAATTCCTGTCTGAGTTGTTCAGTGCATTTGACAAATAAACCTTGAAACATGAAAAAAACTTGTTCTCAGGAATATGCGTGGACAGTAGATAACTTAATCACATTTTATATGGGTCGGCTAATATTATCGTAGATATACAGGTGCTGGTCATAAAATAAGAATATCATCAAAAAGTTGATTTATTTCAGTAATTCCATTCAAAAAGTGAAACTTGTATAATGTAGACATTCATTCCACACAGACTGATATATTTCAAGTGTTTATTTCTTTTAATTTTGATGATTATAACTGACAACTAATGAAAACCCTAAATTCAGTATCTCAGAAAATTTGAATATTGTGAAAAGGTTCAATATTGAAGACACCTGGTGTCACACTTGTTGTGGAAATTTCTTAATACAGTGTATTTTTTACTGATTAAAGGACTAAGTCCCTCTGTTTAGATAGATAGATGAATGTGAGGGTTCTGGCATTTGCTTAGGGGGCATCATTGACTGGTGTCAGCTGATGAAAGGGTTACTCTTTATCTCCTTATCTGTTTGAACTCACCAGGGCATCTATTGTCTGTCCAGATACTGTAAGAACTCTTTAAGTTGAAGAAGGTATTTATGGCGGGAAGGAGAGCTGTCCTTGGTGTGAACCTTTGGGTAAACGCTACAGTAAACATTCTGGCAGGAGGGATAAGGTGGGGGAAGATAGCATTTGACGTGTGTTATAGAACAAAGGGAATGTGTCCTGATTGATCTGGAATGTCCAGGATTTGTCACACCCCTCTCCTGTCTTTAAATACTGTCGATTGCCTGTTTTCATTTAGAAACTATCCACCGTTACTTTGTAACCTGTATACTTTCTCCTTGCAAGTTTCATTAAAACCGTTTATTGCGCAATTGATTTCTCCTGTCTTACCTACCATTTTCGTACAACTATTTGGATTTTAGAAATTGCCATCACACACTCTAATCAGCTAATTAACCCAAAACACATGCAAAGGCCTTTAAATGGTCTCTCAGTCTAGTTCTGTAGGCAACACAATCATGGGGAAGACTGCTGACTTCACAGCTGTCCAAAAGACAACCATTGACACCTTGCACAAGGAGGGCAAGACACAAAAGGTCATAGCTAAAGAGGCTGGCTGTTCAAAGAGCTCTGTGTCCGAGCACATTAATAGAGAGGTGATGGGAAGGAAAAGATGTGGTAGAAAAAAGTGTACAAGCAATAGGGATAACTGCACCCTGGAGAGGATTGTGAAACAAAACCCATTCAAAAATGTGGGGGAGATTCTCAAAGAGTGGACTGCAGCTGGAGTCAGTGCTTCAAGAACCACCACGCACAGATGTACGCAAGACATGGGTTTCAGCTGTCGCATTCCGTGTGTCAAGCCACTCTTGAACACAGCGTCACAAGCGTCTCGCCTGGGCTAAAGACAAAAAGGACTGGACTGCTGCTGAGTTATGTTCTCTAATGAAAGTAAATGTAGTATTTCCTTTGGAAATCAAGGTCCCAGAGTCTGGAGGAAGAGAGACACAGAATCCACATTGCTTGAAGTCCAGTGTAAAGTTTCAACAGTCAGTGATGGTTTGGGGTGCCATGTCATCTGCTGGTGTTGGTCCACTGTGTTTTCTGAGGTCCAAGGTCAATGCAGCCGTCTACCAGGAAGTTTTAGAGCACTTCATGCTTCCTGCTGCTGACCAACTTTATGGAGATGCAGATTTCATTTTCCAACAGGACTTGGCACCTGCACACAGTACCAAAGTTACCAGTACCAAAGTTACCAGTACCTGGTTTAAGGACCATGGTATCCTTGTTCTTAATTGGACAGCAAACTCGCCTGACCTTAACCCTATAGAAAATCTATGGGGTATTGTGTAGAGGAAGATGCGATATGCCAGACACAACAATGCAGAAGAGCTGAAGGCCACTATCAGAGCAACCTGGGCTCTCGTAACACTTGAGCAGTGCCACAGACTGATCGACTCCATGCCACGCCGCATTGCTGCAGTAATTCAGGCAAAAGGAGCCCCAACTAAGTATTGAGTGCTGTACATGCTCATACTTTTCATGTTCATACTTTTCAGTTGGCCAACATTTCTAAAAATATTTTTTTTGTATTGGTCTTAAGTAATATTCAAATTTTCAGATATACAGAATTTGGGATTTTCATTAGTTGTCAGTTATAATCATCAAAATAAGAAGAAATAAACATTTGAAATATATCAGTCTGTGTGTAATGAATGAATATAATATACAAGTTTCACTTTTTGAATGGAATTACTGATTTATTTATTTTTTGATATTAAAATGTTATGACCAGCACCTGTACTGTACTCTGTTTTTACCAGCCACCCAAACAATCAAAATTAAACTAGTGCTTCATTGGTCACTAATCTGGTTATGCTTGCCCACCCTTGCTGGTATGATGATCAAACAGAACAACTGAGGCGCACAATTCTTGTTTTCATTGAAACATTCAAAACATTTAAAAACAAAATCAAGCATGCAATGTGTTGTAATTATTTTCTGCACCTAATCTTTTTCAATTGAAGTAATCCAAAAATATTAATAAATGTTTTCAAAAGTTTCTGTAATCCGATTGCAATATTTTAGTTGATAACGTAACGGATTACAGTTACTGATTCTTTGTAATCTGTTACATGTAACCGATTACTTGTAATCAGTTACTACCCAACTCTGCCAGTAGCGGACATTAGGCCCTCATGGAGACTGTTTCTGACAGTTTGGTCAGAAACATGCACATCAGTAGCTCGCTGTAGGTCATTTTGTAGGGCTCTGGCAGTGCTCCTCCTGTTTTTCCTGCTGTCAGGTAGATGCCCTTCTACAGCCCTGTCCAGCTCTCCTCATGTAACGGCCCATCTCCTTGTATCCCCTCGATGCTCTTGAGACTGCATTGGGAGACACAGCAATCCATCTTGCAACAGCACATACACTGCGTGCACAATTATTAGGCACATCGTATTTCTGATAATACATTTTATTATTGAACGATCCCAATGCTTCATGTCAATCCAAAATATAATTGAACCTCAAACCTTAATGTTTAAAAAAGAAAAGTGAGTTTTGATCTTTCTCAGGGGAATATATAAGTATGCACAATTATTAGGTAACAAGTGGTCTGCAAAAGTATTAGGCAACTAAATTACAAAAATAATTTTTCCCAACTCGTTTATTCAAAACTTTTGAAGTGTAAGAAATAAGTAACACAACATGACAATGAATTAAAATGTCTTTTCAAAAATATTCAGTGACCAATATAGCCACCCTTCTTTTCAATAACTTCCATGATATTTCCATCCATGGAGTCTTATCAGTTTCTTGATCTGTTCATGATTAACTTTCGCTGAAGCAGCAACTACTAACCAAATTCTGTTCAAAGAGGTGTATTTTCTTCCCTGACTAAATCTAACATTTGAGAAGGGCCAATAAATGTTCAATAGGATCTAAGTCAGGTGAAGAAGGGGGCCAGGTTATTCGGGCATCTTTGTGGCCCTTGCTTGCTAGCCAATAGTGGAGTACTTGGATGCATGTGTCCTGCATTGTCCTGCATAAAGATCATGTCCTTCTTGAATGCCGAGGACTTCCTCCTGTACCCCTGCTTGAAGAAAATATCTTCCAGAAACAGTAGCCAGTAGATTTGGGAGTTGAGTTTCAGTCCATCTTCATCACAAAAAGGTCCAACTACCTCATCCTTAATGATAACAGCCCATACCAGTAACCCTCCTCCAACTTGTTGGCACCTGACTTAAGGTGGTGCCGTGTCCATTAGTGATCCAGCCATGGGCCCATCCATCTGGTCACTCTCATTTCATCTGTCCATAAAACCATAAAACCTCTGTCTTCAGGTATTTCTTTGCCCAATCTATATGCTTCAACTTGTGAATCTTATTCAGTGGTGGTTTTCTTTCAGCCTTCTTGACCTTGGCCTTGTTTTTGAGCACTTGATACCTTGTACTTCTGGACACTCCACGTAGATTGCTGTTCTGGAATATGGTGGTGCTGGAGGATAATGGGTTTCTGGTAGCTTCACGCCTAATTATTCTCAAGTCTTTTGCAATTAATTTGCATCTTTTCTTCTCCATGGATTTTTTGCACCCATGTTGACTATTCGCAAAAACACATTTGTTGTCTGGTGGCCACACATCAATAGTTTAGCTATTTCAAGAGTGATGCATCCATTTTTTCAGAGGACTTTTCAGTGTCAGTTCAAACTGCCTAATAAATATACACACCTTGATATAAAGTTAAATTCACTTTCTCCCCACCCTCCTTCATTACACATACGTATCACCTGAAAATGATTCAATCTAATGAGCATTCAAGTTTATATGGTTTGGAGTTGGAAAATGTGCATAGAAATAATACGATCAGAATACTCACTTGTCTAATAATTGTGCACGCAGTGTATATGGATGTACCATCCTGGAGGATTTGGAATTCCTGTTCCACCTGAAGGGGCTGCAGGTACTTCCTTATGCAACGAGCAGTGATAAGTGTAACCCTTGTTAATATGACATAAATATGAATAAATAGTTTAAAAGCATAAATAACTTGGAAGATAAAAGTGATTAATTTAATGTAAGTAAATAAAAAAAATGTACAACAATAATTTAATGTTTAAGATTAAAAGTATGCCGACATTAATACAATTAATTAGATTAATGTCGCTGCCCCTTTAAGTGACTAGGGCAGCACCTGAGTGACGCTGCAGCAGAGACCTGAGGGCATAGTTGCCAGGGTGGCGGTTTTCCGGCACAATTGGGCTATTTTAAAAAAGGAGTTGCGGGAAAAATTATGGAGTTGCGGGTTGTGTTTTTTTGGGCTAAATTTATAATGTACCGCGGCCGCAAAAAAAAAAAAGTACAAATAAATTGTAGACAAAGATAAAATGAAAAGGAACTTTTTATTACTGGGTGTTGATCCCGGGAATGAGTATTTGGCAACAACTGCTGCTGCTCGCGAGACGCGAGAAGGCGCAGCTTTTGATTAATCATCACGTCACATGAAAGAGTTATAGAAGCGTCTGTTTGGTTGTCCGTGGATGAAAAAGCAGCATATCAAAAATGTCAGGTAAATGGGTTAAGTATGGAAAGAAGTATCGCAAAGAATGGGAGACAGAGAAAGGCTTAAAAGAGTGGATTCGAACCATTCCTAACGATGATAGAAAAGCTTTTGTAAATATTGCAAATGTGAAATAAGAGCTCACCACAGTGATCTGGTAGCTCATGCTGCGACTGAAAAACATTTAAAAAATGCTGCTCCTTTCTCAAATGCCAGAACATTTTTTGACACAGGCAGTTCCTTTCTAAGAAATAATATACCTGTGAAAGAGGCAGAGTTGAAGCTGGGTGCCCACGTTGCTTGTCACTCAAGCACTTCAACTGTTGACCACTTAGGACGTTTTTGTGGAAGAAATCTCAAAGAAAGGCATTACTTTGCATCTAACGAAATGCACAGCACTAATTAATTCAGTGATTGGACCAGTGGTACATGAAGACCTCCTGGAGGATGTAGGAAATGGACCATACTCTCTTATTGTTGATGAGAGCACTGATATCACGACCAAAAAACAACTGTGTATAATCATCAGATATTACAGCAAAAAGCTCTCACGAATTATAAGCACTTTTGCTGGAATGCTCAGTATAGTAGCTGGTGATTCGCTGATCATAGCAAATGCTTTATTCAAATTCCTAGATGAAAACAAATTGTCCATTCTGAATTGCATCGGTCTTGCAACTGATGGCTGTAACACAAGCGTTCAAGTTTACCCAGTAAGCATATTGGTAATAATATTGATAAAAGCCAGTATATGTTAATTTAGTTTAAGTGTGTTAATTGTAAACTTGTGTGTAAACAGAACAACCGCAGATCTGGAGAGAAAAGCATCAGAGAGAAGTGCTGAGAAGAGAAAATGTAAGTAAAAGTTAGTACTCCTGAATAGGGTCAGAAAATATCAGAGATGACGTTCTTATTTTACCTTTATTGTATGAGATTGCATAAAAAAAATAACAGTGTGTGATATTAAGAATTTGGGTAAGACAAAAGATTAAACTTAAACTTATACATATATCAATTTATTTTAAGGCCCTTTGTGGGAATCCGCCGTTGTCTGATCTGATTGGACACTGTAAAATTGGGCTAGTTTTCATTCCATTTGGGCAGGTTTTGAGTTGTCATTGGTCTGGAAATATTTCTGGAACCTGGCAACCCTGCCTGAGGGAGAGAGTGGGAGGAAAATCGGAGCGAACGAGTGGTGGCTAATAAGCAGGGAAAAGAGTAGAAAAGTTGATTTTGCAGTTGAAAAACATAACTTACCTGATTGGGAACTGATGGGGATTTTATGAGTACTAAGCCACACCGGTTTTAGTCCGTTTTCTTTTTTGGTGTTGAAGCTCGGTCGGAGCGAGGATTGGTCTGCAGCGTGCAGGCGTGCACGTGCATAGACGTGATTCAAGATGGCGAGCCAGGCCCAGACCTTCAATTCATCTTCTCCATCGCACCAGTGAGGAAATCTCCTGCGTATGGTGACTTGCTGCCAGAGTGGTAGGAGTGTCAGGAATTGTTTTTGAACTGAACCGGGAACTGATTTATTATTATTATGAATTATTATTTTTGGACTGAACCGAACTGAAACTTTTAATTGAACTGAATAATTGAACTCACATTTGGACTTGAACTTGAATTTGAGGTGTTATACTTTTCATTTCATATTGGGTTCATATTTTTTAATGTGATTCGAAGTGATTGTGGTCCACTTTGATTTGATTGTGTAATTAAAGGTATTCTCTTACCCTTAAAAGAAAGGAAAAAAGGAGTTAACTCAGGAAGAAAAATAGGAATTCTAAAATAGGTGCAACCTAGGAAAAAGAGACTGGTCTAACTTAGATTAGTTCGACTAAAATAACTTTGAACAAAAAGAGTGAAATACCCTTTCATTTCTTATACTTACCTCAGTATTAAGAACCTGTATTTTTGTTTTGTGTACTGTATTTTATAAGTGTGTTTTGTGTTCAGTAAATTGCCGGCCTTTTGAATTTAAAGCAACAGTCTCTGGTGTAAAAATGTTTAGAACCTAGAACTGGTCCAGTGGTGCAGTAAGTGGTGCGATACCGGTGCTACATAAGGACACTAGTAAAATGCAAAATTAGAGATGAATTAGTCAGGACAGATTGATATCCCTGGAGTTTAATTGATTTGGTGTTATACTGTGACGATTACGTGTTCCCTTATATGTATAAAACATTTTGACAATTGAATATGAAACGTAAGTCTAAACCTTACGTTTCCCTCATTCTTGTGCCCCCATTCTTGTGCAAATTAGCTGTTGTTGGCTTAACAAAAGGAACAATGCTATGAATATAGTGCGGACATTCTAAGGTCTCCACTGTTAGGTGTTATTGTTGTTGATTATCTGGTTCATTATATACACTTCATAGTACTGTGTGTGTTTGAATGTCTCCATGTTTTTTTTCTTTTTCATTACTGTTTTTCAGTAATGAATTAGAAGCAAATCTATGTTCTAAATATTTTTTGTCAAGCACTATAATGGGAATTCTACTGTTAACAATACTGTGACTGTGCAAGTTCTTTCCCTCTTAGTTTTTTTCAGAGGAAAACACTAACAGGAGAAAAAAACAACAATTGTAATAAAACAAACCCGTAAAAGGAAACGAGGGATGAAGGACCCCTCCCCTGAAAAAAAGACCACTTCATCCCTCCTCATTACACCGCCAAGAACATATTGGCTAAATTGTGGCTTGACATGTATGGCATTATTTCTAAAGGTTTTGTGTACGCCAAGTAGCTGACCCCCAAAGAGGCAAATTGGCACTTTTATGTACTTTCCATTTTCTTTTATGAAAATGCTTTGAATTTACAGTCAACTGGAAAATACATGTCAACCGACCTCCTTTTGTTAGCATGAAAATGTATTGTGGAAAATGTCCTCCAATACATGCAGGCTTTTGCCTCATCCAGGCCCTTACATTTTGGCGATTTTTAAGTTCAGTTTAATAAGTGGAAAGTGTTATTTGCCTGGTTAGTTACAGACTGGTGATGTCTGGTGTCAGTCAGTCTAGTGCTCTGACCATTTTGTTTTGTATATTGTCCTTTTCATCACATCTTCAGAAATTGTAAAAAGGGAAATGGTGATGGGCTAAGACATATCAAGGCCTACTCTGCCTAGGAGTAGTCATGAGACAGACCCCTCTGGCTTTGCAAGGAATACTCACATCTTTGTCTCAAGTTCAGAACTTCATGGCCACACAGTGGCTGACTCATTCATCACTTATTTTTGCCATACCGCGTAAGCGGAGTCGGCCAAGAAGAGTGAATGTCTCTTACTGAGTGAGTGACTGACTGAGAGAAGTGGACTTGTGAACTATAGGTCCTGAGTTCGTATCTCCTCGCAGACGAAGCGAAGTACACATTATTATTTATTAAAGAAAGCCTGATTATTGTAAGCCTGAAATAAAACAGTTTACAGTTATATTGTGACTGTTTCTGGTGGATTTTCGCATGCGTTTTGGGTCAGGATAGACAAACATTTGCTGGCTACAGCATACATTAGTTACATTACAGTAAGCCTTAACGGAAACTGTATACGGTTATATTGCCACTGTTTCTGGCATGGAGAAGTTCAGTCTCGCTAACAATTGCTCAATTCTTATGATTATTCCTAGGAAGTTAGTAGATACTAGTAAGCCTATTACTGGCTAATAAGCTGTTAAAACAGCCAGTGGCAAGAGCAATACAGTTCATAGACACTATGGTGGAGATTTAATAAGAAACATTAGTCAGTTTAACACAATCCTGAATGGAGTCTAGTGACTGCTGAAACGTGTAATGCTGTGGCGTAGTGGTTAAAGACAGTGCCTCTCATGTGGAAGACCCCAATTCAATGAGCGACGACATTTATTAATTATTTCTGGTAGATTCCACGATTCTCTCGTCTTTTCACTTGATGAAAAAGTTAGTTATCGTCGCCTTTATTGATAGTTATTGTATAAATGTCATTCACGAATGAAAGAAAAAAGTATGTCGTTTTGCCATGAAAGAAAAAAATATGTACTTATGCCATGAAATGAAATAGCTTTGGCAGACACACTAGCAATTGCTCAATTCTTATGACTATTCCAGTAAGTTAGTAGATACCGGTAAAGCTTATTACTGGCTTATACGCTGTTAAAACGGCCAGTGGCAAACACCATACATAGATGCTATTTGTGGTGGAGGTAAAGTTTAGTAAGTTTTACTATATCAATGTCATTAATGAATGGCCAATTAACTATTATAACGGCCAGTGGCAAAAAAGGATTTGTTCAGGATAGAGACAAGAAGCTATACTGACACCCAGTAGATGTACAGCTTCGTGGTGTAGTGGTTAATGACACAGCTTTTTATGTGGGTGACCCAGGTTTGGATCTCGAGACGGCAACACTTTTTCTATTGCGGGCCGGCTGAACTATGCTTGCCTGGTTTTTTGTTTTACCTTTATTTTACTAAGTAAATTGACTTAGAATTTATTCTGAGTTGAAAGGGGAACAGGGGGATTGAATGAGCCAAGTGGAAGCTCAACATGATTCGGTTGCCTACATATTTAAAAGTTAAAGAAAATGTTAAAATTGTTGGCTGGAACTCTTAAGCTAATATCCCTACTCTTATGATAAGTGCCATGGGATTTTCAGGAACTGCAGAGAGTCAGGACAGTTCATTAATATCCCATCTAAAGGACAGCACCCCACACAGGGCAATGTTCTCTTCACCGCCCTGGAGCATTGGGGTCTGATAATTGGACCACCTCCTAGTCCTCCAACACCAGTAGCATCTGGACTCCCATCCAGGGGCTGACAAGGACCATCCTTTGCTTCATGTAAGCCAGCAGAGGGTTGAAATGTGCTTTGTTGCTGGCATAAGAATATTGTGAGACTCCACTCTGAACTGGCCACCAAAGTTCCAAATGCAGGAGGATTTATGGGTACCACAATTTCGTAAACTGGTTATCCAACACAAATGTAATTACATTAATCACATCTTTAACGCATGAGTCTATGGAACTCAGGAGCAGACGTACAAGAGATTGTTTAATTGGAGTAGACAGTATTGAAACAACCCAGAGGGCCGTAACTGTTTGATAGGCCAGTAGACTGCACATTCTTGGCAGAGTATTTGTGTTTTATATTTACCAAACAACTGGGAGGCTAAAGACCTTAGAGAGTTTAACAGACTTTGGCTTTCGGGGTATGTCCTGTATGCAAACTTAATAAAACATTTGTTTTCTTTCTCTCTGGTCTTAGATGCCATTGGCAAAATAAAATATGGAAACTGTATTGACATTTTTTATTGAATCTGATGCAATACCTTTTCTCTGTTGGCGGAAAAAAGGTATTGACATTGCCCGAGTCCTACAGCCAATTCAGTATTTGCTTAGTGGGTGTGTGTCATAAAAATGCCTGCAGTGTTTTTTTTTTTACTATGTTAGAAACATATTTTGGACATGTAATTTCTTTCAGTAGGGTCTCTAAACTATAAATTATTTTCATACAATTAATGGCACAACATGTAATATGTTTACACAAATAATCATCACCTTTGTACTTTATTCGATGACTAGTGAGGGTTTGTTCTTCTTAACAAATTGCTATAAATCAATCAAATTTATTTATAAAGCCCTTTTTACATCAGCAGTTGTCACAAAGTGCTTTTACAAAACACCCAGGCTTAAATTTCAAGGAGCAAACAACAGGAGTATTGAATTTCAGTGGCTAGGAAAAACAGTGGCTAGAGAGGAACCAGGCTCAGAGGGGTGACCAATCCTTTTCTGGCTGTGCCAGGTGAACATATCATTTAAGAGTACAAATTGTAATAATTAATAAATGCATGTGGGCTGAATCCAGAGTCTATTTAAACCTGGTCCAGATCAGAAGCATGACTAGATGGACAGGGACAACACGGGGGAGGGGGAGGTGTCAGCACAGTGGCAGCTGAAATAGTCAGGTATCGTTTTGATCTGCAACACAACCAGGAGGACTTTGGACAGAGACAGCATCAGGTCTTTCAAGCCTGGTACTCCTCAGTTGTGGGCCAAGACCTCATGTCCTCCTAAGTTTAAAACAGCAGGAGACAGAGAAAATTCATTCCTTAGATCTACAATGATTTATAGTGAAGAAGGAGAACTGACCCTATTCCCCCAGCACAATAATATAGCAGCGTAAGACCTTGGGGCTGAGACAGGGGGGTCCAGTGACATTGTGGCCCTATCCAGGGGAGGCCCCGGACAGGGCCCAACAGGCAAGAAAACAATCCACCCACATTACCAAGCATCAACCAAAGGGACCTCCACCAACTGCAACCACCCTGAATGAGGGCAGAGTATTGCCAGCAGAGTACACCCAATTGCACAAGTGCGCAACAGAGAGACAATAACAAGCCAGTGACTCCGCCCCCAAATGGCAATGGAGGGAGGGCATCCCGGTGGTGATAAGAGCCCAGCTGGCAAGATAGCAAGAGTGGACAGTATCAAGCCTTTCTGGTCCCTTAACGCCCCTGGGCCAGACTACACTTAATCATAGACCATGCTGTAGAGATGAGTCTTTAGTAGACACTTGAAAGTTTGCAGAGTTTGCATTTCTAACCTTAATTGGCAAATCATTCCACATTAGTGGAGCTCTATGAGAAAAGGCCCTGCCTCCGGCTGTTTGTTTAGAAATTCTAGGTATAATTAAAAGACCTGCATCTTGGGATCTAAGGTTATGTGTAGGTATGTATGGCTGGGTCATTTCAGCGAGGTAAGTAGGAGCAAGTCCATGTATTTATTTATAAGTTAACAATAAAACCTTAAAATCAGCCCTAACCCCAACAGACAGCCAGTGTAAAGAGGCTAGTACTGGAGTTGTGTGTTCAATTTTTTTTTGTTCTAGTTAGGATTCTAGCCGCCGTGTGCAGCATTAACTGAAGTTTATTTATTTATCAGGGTAACAGGAAAGAAGAGCATTGCAGTAATCTAATCTAGAAGTAACAAAAGCATGGATAATTTTTTAAGTATCAGTTTTTGATAGAAAGTTTCAGATTTTTGCAATGTTTCGAAGATGAAAATAAGCCACTCTTGAGACATACACTGAACAAAATTATAAACGCAACACTTTTGTTTTTGCCCCCATTTATCATGAGCTGAACTCAATGATCTAAGTCTTTCTCTATGTACAAACCCGATTCCAAAAAAGTTGGGACACTGTACAATTGTGAATAAAAACAGAATGCAATGATGTGGAAGTTTCAAATTTCAATATTTTATTCAGAATTTAACATAGATGACATATCAAATGTTTAAACTGAGAAAATGTATCACTTTATGGGAAAAATAAGTTGATTTTAAATTTCATGGCATCAACACATCTCAATAAAGTTGGGACAAGGCCATGTTTAACACTGTGTGGCATCCCCTCTTCTTTTTATAACAGACTGCAAACGTCTGGAGACTGAGGAGACAAGTTGCTCAAGTTTATGAATAGGAATGTTGTCCCATCCTTGTCTAATACAGGCTTCTAGTTGCTCAACTGTCTTAGGTCTTCTTTGTCGCACCTTCCTCTTTATGATGCGCCAAATGTTTTCTAGGGGTGAAAGATCTGGACTGCAGGCTGGCCATTTCAGTACCCGGATCCTTCTTCTATGCAGCCATGACATTGTAATTGATGCAGTATGTGGTCTGGCATTGTCATGTTGGAAAATGCAAGGTCTTCTCTGAAAGAGACGACGTCTGGATGGAAGCATGTTTTTCTAGAACTTGGATATAACTGTCAGCATTGATGGTGCCTTTCCAGATGTGTAGGCTGCCCATGCCACACGCACTCATGCAACCCCATACCATCAGAGATGCAGGCTTCTGAACTGAGCGCTGATAACAACTTGGGTTGTCCTTGTCCTCTTTAGTCTGGATGACATGCCGTCCCAGTTTTCCAAAATGAACTTAAAATTTTGATTTATCTGATCACAGAACACTTTTCCACTTCGCCACAGTCCATTTTAAATTATCCTTGCCCCAGAGAAAACGCCTGCGCTTCTGGATCCTGTTTAGATACGGCTTCTTTTTTGACTTATAGAGTTTTAGTCTTCAACGGCGAATGGCACTGTGGATTGTGTTCACCGACAATGTTTTCTGGAAGGATTCCTGAGCCCATGTTGTGATTTCCATTACAGTATCATTCCTGTATGTGATGCAGTGCCGTCTGAGGGCCCGAAGATCACGGGCATCCAGTATGGTTTTCCGGCCTTGATCCTTATGCACAGAGATTGCTCCAGATTCTCTGAATCTTTGGATGATATTATGCACTATAGATGATGATAACTTCAAACTCTTTGCAATTTTTCTTGCTGATATTGCTCCACTATTTTTCGCTGCAGCATTGGGGGAATTGGTGATCCTCTGCCCATCTTGACTTCTGAGAGACACTGCCACTCTGAGAGGCTCTTTTTATACCCAATAATGTTGCCAATTGACATAATAAGTTGCAAATTGGTCCTCCAACTGTTCCTTATCTGTACATTTAACTTTTCCGGCCCCTTATTGCTACCTGTCCCAAATTTTTTGGAATGTGTAGCTCTCATAAAATCCAAAATCAGCCAATATTTGGCATGACATTACAAAATGTCTCACTTTCAACATTCGATATGTTATCTATATTCTATTGTGAATTAAATAAAAGTTTATGAGATTTGTAAATGATTCCATTCCTTTTTTACTCACAATTTGTACAGTGTCCCAACTTTTTTGGAATCGGGTTTGTACACAAAACGCCTATTTCTCTCTAATATTGTTCACAAATCTGTCTAAATCTGTGTTAGTGAGCACTTCTCATTTACCGAGATAATCCATCCACCTCACAGGTGTGACATATCAAAGGAGGGGGCCAGAGACAATTACTTGATGCCGACACATCTTTGTAGCTAGTTTACATGCTGATGCTATGTTCTGCTTCGTAACCTCTGACTGTTTCATGCTAAAATGAAAAACAAGAAAAACATTTGTTCACTTGTGCCAAGTCAACCAACTTCCTACCACACTTTCTACAAACTTGACACACCTCTATTTGGGGAGTTTCTCCCATTCTTGTCTGCAGTTCCTCTCAAGGTCTGAAAGGATGCATGGGGAACTTTGATTTTAAGATCTCTCAAAAAACTATTGATCAGCTTCAAGCTTCAGCTGATTGATGGAGTGCTGCAGAGAGTTTTCCTTTTGGTAGGTTCCCCAATCTCTATAGAAAAACTCAGATGATCTGTTACAGTGGCCATGGGGTTCTTTGTCACCTCAATAATCAAGGCCATTCTTTCCCAGTTACTTTGTTGGCCAGAAGAGTTGTCGTGGTTCCAATCATGATCAGAGGCTGGTACAAATAAAATAAAAATCGATGCACTAAAGTCTCTGGTTTGTTAAATGACTAAATACCTAACATGTTCTCAGACTTCTGTATTCTGCATGATTCTCTCCTCTTCACACTTGACGAAAAAGTCAGTTATCATCACCTATAGATTCACGAGGGGCTAATTAGCTGTTAAAACGATCAGTGGCAAAAGAGGATTTGTTCAGGCTAGACAAAAACTGTACTGGCTATGATCGCAGTAGCTATGTTACAGGAAGAAATTGAAACTGTTTACTGTTATATTGCGACTATTTCTGGTGGACGTTCAAATTATGTCTTCAGGATAGACAAATACTTCACTGGCTACACGATTCTCTCGTCTTTTCACTTGAAGAAAAAGTATATATTGATTGATACTGTATCAATGTCATTCACGAATGGCTAATAAGCTGTTAAAACAGCCAGTGGCAAAAGCCATACAGCTCATAGATGCAGTTCTATAATGTCAAGAGGCTATACCGACACCTGGCAAATGCACAGCTCTGTGGCATGGTGTTTAAAGACACAGCCTTTCATTTGGGCGACCTGGGTTTGAATCTCGAGATGGCAACAACAATCAACACTTTTTATTGCGGGCCGGCTGAACTAGGCTTGTTTGGTATCTTGTTTGTTTTTTACCAAGGACTAAATGTCTCTTATCAAAAGTATTGCATTTTATAAGGAATAGGATGTTATTTGGAAAACACACCAAGAGATTTAAGATCACATGGCATAGAAGATATTGCTGTGGGACATCACCAGAGTGGTTTGGTCACTATCAAAATCTGGTGGGACTGCCAAACCCAGACAAATCAAACCACTCACAATGCCCACATATACTTAAAGCACAGAATGTAAACACATTCACATGCAGCAAAGGAACATAAATGGCTCATGGACAGGCATTATTTTCAAAACACACACCAAGCCTTACACCATCCTGGATCCCTCGTGTGAGTGTCCTCATCCGTATACACACACACACATCTGACTGTTGAGTAATTATAATTTCTGCTGATGCCATTTTAAAATGCCATTACAAAATCTCTCTTTCAGCTTTTGTTGAGGATGACCATATGAGTGGCTGTGATTAGAAAAAGCAAGACATTGCATAATATACAGAACAGCTCCTCTCCTGCCTTTCAAGACGCAGTACAGTATTAACTTGGGGTTAATGTGTGTCCATTTCACATAAGACAACTTCAACTCCTTTCATTTCTCTTGTGGCTTAACTAGCTTCCCCCTAGATGCATCAGGTAAAGTGCAATTCCCCTAAAGGCACTTGCCCTTTACCTTTTATACAGGAGGCATTGTAGGTATATGAAGACAGAATGTTTTATTGTATAGTCAATTGGAAACGTTATATGTTTTGAAGGCCAGGATATTTGACAAATTTAGTATTTTCACTGGCAGAGTTTCCTGGCAGACTTTTGAGGATGAGAATCTTTGTAATTGGCTCACATACAGTTGTGCTCAGAATGTGCATACCCTTGGAGAATTGGTAATATGTGTACCATTTGTAAAGAAAACATGAGTGAGCAGACAAAACACGTCTTTTGTTTCTTATGGGATTCACATTCAACTGTAGCTCATAACAGAATGGCACAATCATAAAACCAAAAAATGGCAACAAAGAAAAAAATGAATTGACCCCTGTTCAAAATCTCCATACACTTAGTTCTTAAAACTGTGTATTTAGCGTCAGTGACAGTGTGCAGTCTTTTGTAATGGTTGTCTATGAGGGCCCAAATTCTTGTAGGTGGTATATCTGCCCATTCGTCTTGGCAAAATGCCTCCAGGTCATGCAATGTCTTTGGGCGTCTTGCCTGAACCACACATTTGTGGACACTAATTGCAATTTAAAAAGCCACAGGTGTTTGAAATTCACATTTAATTGCCATTTTCACCTGTGTGTGTCACCTTGTGTGTCTATAACAAGGCCAAACATTCAAGGGTACAGTGGGGAGAACAAGTATTTGGTACAATGCCGATTTTGCAGGTTTTCTCACTTACAAAGCATATAGAAGAATGTAGAAATCTGTAAAATTTAACATAGGTACTCTTCAACTGTGAGTGACGGAATCTAAAACAAAAATCCAGAAAATCTTTTTTTTTTTTAGATGTTTAAGTAAATAATTAGCATTGTATTGCATGATATAAGTATTTGATACATCAGAAAAGATCATATGTTTCCTGTAGTTCTTGACCAGGTTTGCACATACTGCAGCAGGGATTTTGGCCCACTCCTCCATACAGACCTTCTCAAGATCCTTCAGGTTTCGGGGCTGTTGCTGGGCAATACAGACTTTCAGCTCCCTCCAAAGATTTTCTATTGGCTAGAGGTGCCACCTCCTGTCCTATTCCTGACTATGCCCCCAGCCAACGCAGAGATGGACGTGACAGTTTTCATAACGTGATAATACTCAGAGACCCAGCCTAAAACCTCAAAGAGCAAGCACAACATAATAGTGATGCACATTGACTAGGAAAAACTCCCTAGTAGGGTCAAAACCTAGGGAGTAACCTAGAGAGGAGCTGGACTTGGAGGGGGTAGCCAGTCTTGTTCTGGCTTAGCTGGTTCAAGAATATAAGAGTACATTACCTTTTTGGGCTGCGGGTGAATAAATACCGGACAGATAGCCTTATTGGTTTAGGCAGATTAACAAATGGTCAGAAAATGATCTTCTGATAACATTCAAACATGTGTATCACAAACAAACAAAGACCAAAGTTACATACCAGGGAATAGAAAAGCCAACAATTCAAAAATTTTAATTTGTTCAAGAAACTTCCATAACAAGTTGATTACCCCTTGTTAAATAGCGTTGTGGTTAGAGACATGGACTGCTATGCAGGGGACTGGTGTTCAAGCCTCACCATAGTTAAAACAAATTATGCATTAAGATTTGTTCAGGATAGACAAAAACTTAACTGGCTACAACCTTCGGAAGCTACGTTATAGTAAGCCTAAAATAAAACAGTTTGCGGTTATATTGTGATTATTTCTGGTGGATTGTCAAAGTACGCATCCGTGCATGCTTTTTGGGTTACTATTCAGTAGATCACAACCTCTTGCGCAGTAAAAGAGGAGGGGTTTCCACGATTCTCTCGTCTTTTCACTTTACATAAAAGTCAGTTATCATCACATATATTGATAGCTATTGTATCAATGTCATTCACAAATGAAAGAAAATCAAACATTGTTGTGCCATAAAATGAAATAGCTTTGCAGTTTAAAGTTCATCTTCAGTCTCACTAGCAATTGCTAAATTATTATAGCTATTCCAAGTAGTAAGTTTGTAGATTCTAGTAAGCCTATTACTGGTTAATAAATTGTTAAAACGGCCAGTAGCAAAAGCCATACAGTTCATACATGCTATTTGTTGTGGAAGTAAACTTAATAAAGAGAAACTTACTTGTGTCTAGCGAAATATTCAAAATGTGTGTGATGTTAATGTTTGACAAAATGATCTAATGTCAAGACTCTATACCGACACTCGGCACACTTATAGCATATTTGGGTTGTGGTTAATGACACAACTTGTCATATGGGAGACACAGGCAACTGCCACACGCAACTCTGTACCACTAACAATAAACACCACCCTCAGTGTACTGGCCCGTAAGCGGCATAGAGGGACAGTTTTGATTGGTTGAGTGCACACAGAATACACATTTATGGATCTGCATATGTGACGTGTTATTATTAAACGTAGTAACCTTTGATTCATGTTTTCTCATCTACCAAGCACCCACATTGGTTTTTGTTCTTGTTAACAAGAAAACCAATGAGCCTGTCAGATTAATGAATTCAGAAGACACTGCAGTGCTCTAGTTTGCAATTCCACTTGTCATGTGCGATTGTGGATCTACAAAAAAAAACTAGATGGAGACTTTTTCATATTATTCTGTGCAATTTAAATGACATGGGCTGTAAGCATCCAATATGTGTTGTTCATTGACACCGTCTGAAGTGCCTGCAGCGTTCACGTATTCCACTGCAAAATCTTAAATATGAACATGGAATTAATCCATTAACATAAGCAAGAATATTTCAGGTTTCAGAGTGTGATATCAGTATCATTTATTATCTTTGTGAGTGCATAGTTCACTTAACATAACATTACGTGTGATCAGCCAAACTCCAAACCCAGTGGAATAAATTTCTCTGTCACAAAGCCCCTAACCTTAACAACAACGTGCATCTTCAGCCAAAAGCTTCCACCTAGCTAATCCTAATGCTATAGTTACTTTCTTTGGATCTGTGCACATTTTAAATATAGCAAGATGTTTAATATTTACAAAACATCTTGGGAAGTTACAGTATTACAGTTTTTCTCTCTCAAACACACTAAAACTCGTTCTATGAACATGTGATACAAACCATTTTGCTAAATTCGAGAATGAATAACATTTAACCCATAAGCACAATTCACTTTTTTTCACACTGTTCCATTCACACTTTTCTGTAAAACTACATACAATTCTCATTGTAAAGGACTATTGTCATCATGAGCTGAGAGAAAAAGAGGATGTGTGTGAGAGATGATCTGAATGACAAGTAGTATGGTTTGGGAGCAAGAAAGTGTATAAATGTTTTATAGTGTTTTACATTTCCTGCCACAATAATATGTAGGTCATTATGATTTCATTCCTACCAAATAACAGGCTGGCTTTTGGATATGAAAAAACCTGAATTTGTTTGCAGTAGCCTATTCTGTTATGCAGTAAACCATGTAAAGTTCAATGTGTTGTAATGAGTAAAGGAGTATCATATGTCAGTGTCAATTTTCTTTCTAAAGCACATTCAAAACAACTGTCGTAGACCAAAGTGCTGTACAGGATAAAATCAAAATATACAAAATATATGAAATTTACAGGTAAAAAATATGTAGGTACACATAACAAGAAACAGACAAAATAGCAGCACAGACATTTGACGCCAACTCAGCTAGGATTAAAAGCCATAGTAAAAAGGTGTGTCTTTAGCAATGACTCATCATCATCTTCCGCTTATCCGGGGCCGGGTCGCAGGGGCAGCAGTCTAAGCAGAGATGCCCAGACATCCCTCTCTCTAGGCACTTCCTCCAGCTCTTCCGGGGGGACACCGAGGCGTTCCCAGGCAAGCCGGGAGACATAGTCCCTCCAGCATGTCCTAGGTCTTCCCTGGGGTCTCCTCCTGGTGGGACGGGAGGAAAGGCGTTCCGGAGGAAAGGCGTTCCGGAGGCATCCGAAACAGATGCCCAAGCCAACTCAGCTGACCCCTCTCGATGTGGAGGAGCAGTGGCTCTACTCTGAGCTCCTCCCGGGTGACCGAGCTTCTCACCCTATCTCTAAGGGATCGCCCAGCCACCCTGCGGAGAAAGCTCATTTCGGCCGCCTGTATCCGGGATGTTGTCCTTTCGGTCATGACCCAAAGCTCATGACCATAGGTGAGAGTAGGAACGTAGATTGACCGGTAAATCGAGAGTTTCGCCTTGCGGCTCAGCTCTTTCTTCACCACGACAGACCGATACATTGACCGCATTACTGCAGAAGCTGCACCTATCCGTCTGTCAATCTCCCGTTCCATCCTTCCCTCACTCGTGAACAGGACCCCTAGATACTTAAACTCCTCCACTTGAGGCAGGCACTCTCTACCAACCTGAAGTAGGCAAGCCACCCTTTTCCGATTGAAGACCATGGCCTCAGATTTGGAGGTACTGAATCACTGCTTCACACTTGGCTGCAAACCGTCCCAGTGCATGCTGAAGGTCCTGGTTTGAAGGGGCCAACACGACAACATCATCCCCAAACCTGACACCCTCCGGCCCCTGGCTGCGCCTAGAAATTCTGTCCATAAAAATTACGAACAGAACCGGCGACAAAAGGCAGCCCTGCCGGAGTCCAACATGCACTGGGAACAAGTCTGACTTACTGCCGTCAATGCGGACCAAGCTCCTGCTTCGGTCGTACAGGGACCTGACAGCCCTTAGCAAAGGACCCAGGACCCCATATTCCCGAAGCACTCTCCACAGGATGCCGCGAGGGACACAGTCGAATGCCTTCTCCAAATCCACAAAACACATGTGGATTGATTGGGCAAACTTCCATGAACCCTCCAACACCCCGAAAACCACACTGTTCCTAATGAATCCGAGGTTCTACTATCGGCCGTATTCTCCTCTCCAGAACCCTGGCATAGACTTTCCCGGGGAGGCTGAGAAGTGTGATCCCCCTATAGTTGGAACACAACCTCTGGTCCCCCTTCTTAAAAAGAGGAACCACCAACCCGTCTGCCATCCCCAGAGGCACTGTCCCCGACTGCCACGCGATGTTGCACAGGCGTGTCAACCAAGACAGCCCCACAACATCCAGAGACATTAGGTACTCAAGGCGGATCTCATCCACCCCCGGTGCCTTGCCACCGAGGGGTTTCTTGACTACCTCTGTGACTTCATCCCGGGTGATGGACGAGTCCACCTCTGAGCCCTCATCCTCTGCTTCCTCAATGGAAGACGTGACGGCAGGATTGAGGAGATCCTCGAAGTACTCCTTCCACCGCCCGACGACATCCCCAGTTGAGGTCAACAGCTGCCCACAGTAGTTAGTGTAGGGTATATTGTGTCAGAATGGTGATTTATGGCCCTGGGGGGTGGGACTTCCATATTGATGTGACAGGTGGGCGGGACATCCGGTTTGTTGGGTGGGACTTCCGGTATGACGTATGTTAGGGTGGGACTTCCTGTATGACGTATGTTAGGGTGGGACTTCCGGTATGACGTATGTTAGGGTGGGACTTCCGGTATGACATATGTTAGGGTGGGACTTCAGGAGTGACGAATGCATGTCCGGTGACTTTGTGATTTATGATTACATTGATGTGTCAGTGTTTGATGTTTTACAACGCCTGATGAGCAAACCAGACTAGTGTTATAACAGGTGGGTTATGTTTGATGATTAACAAATGGGGCTTAGGGTTCCGGAATGTTAAATTCCCAGGCAGTAAATAAGTGTTGTGTCAGCGGTAAGGTGTTTGGTGTACAGCAAATGGAGTTCGACAATTATAAAACCCTGGTTTTTTATCTTCTGACAAGTGGTGCAACAGCTGGCATACAAACGGTGGTTGTTAACCTTTCATGTTTTATGGGTTGACTGGCGTGGTATGTGTATTTAAACCACACTGACATCGGTGATGGTCAGTCAGTCTTGCCTGAGCGAACTTACCTACACATTACAAAACATGGAGGATTGTGCAGCTATCAATGTTCTGGGTGAAACACCTGTGAAAGCTAACATCTTAAACGCAGCTCAGCGATTTGGTAAGAAATTGCAAATGGACCGCAGAGATGCAATCAACATGCCAGCCCCGAAGAAACCGATGAGAGTTTAACCCGAATCCATCAATTACACCCGGATATGGTGGCACAGGAGTGGAAATTGAACGATGGTCGGATCGGGGGATACATCTTCAACCCAGAACAACCGGAGGTTGCATTTTATGAATTACCCGAAGGCCAAGTGTTTAAGGCTGGTGTGACTGATCAAATGGTTTTTAATGCCAGGTTATGGGTCACCTTTTGAAAAGTGTTTTATCTGGGGCCAAAACAAGGCCCGCATAATACAGTAGATGTATTGTTTAAAGTTGTCGAGGGGCTGAAAGAGTATGACTCTGTCAGATTGGAGTTATTTCCACACACCGGTGACACACCGATGACTGAAATAAAACATTGTTAAACATGTATTAATTCTCATTATTGCTCGAACACTCTACGATGTCTGAACAGGTTATGAAAAGTATTTACTATGACCCGGCAAACCCTGGTGCTTATGTGGGTAGAGAGGGTTTGAAAAGAGCATACTTCGAAAAAACCGGGGAGATCCTCAAAAATGGTGAGGCCTATGACTGGCTGCTCACCCAGGATACATACACGCTACACAGGCCTGTAGCTATACATTTTAAAATAAATTATTGTTCATGATATAAATTCACAATTTCAGCTGGATTTGGTTGACATGAGTGCTTACAGTGTGGAAAACGATAACATGAAATTTATGTTAACATGCATAGATGTATTAAGCAAATACGCATGGATTCGCGTGCTGAGAAATAAAAGCGCTATAGAGGTAAAGCGAGCATTTGAAGACATATTAAAAATTCACATTTTGAAATGTTGATGAAGAAGTACAACATAAAACATTTTGCTACAGGAAATGATGTCAAAGCGAGTATCGTTGAGAGGTTTAATAAAACAATTAAATCACGAATGTGGAGGTATCTGACAGCAGCCAACACTCACCGCTATGTTGAGGTTATTCAAGATTTAGTTTGTGGGTACAACCATAGCTACCATCGGTCTATTAAGATGAAGCCTGCTGACGTTTTTGTGAAGAAAATGTTAGATTAGTTCTCATGAACCTGTATGGCACAACATTAACGAGAAATGTTAATCAAAGCTACAAGTTCCAGGTTGGGGATACTGTGAGACTCTCAAAGCTGAGAGGTGCGTTTACAAAAGGCTATGAAAAAGGGTACACAGATGAATATTTTTCAATAACAGAATGCATTCCTCGGGTACCTCCTGTATATAGAATAAAATATTACGATGGTGATGTGATAGTTGGGACCTTTTATGAACAGGAATTGCTGAAAATAATCGTGGCTAAGGATAAAACTTTTAAAGTGGAAGCAGTTTTGAATGAGAAAGTACAGAAAGGGAGGAAAATGTGTCTTGTGAAGTGGCTTGGTTGGTCTGAGAAATTCAACAGCTGGATACCATCGGAACAAGTGGTTGACCTAGAAACTGGATAAAACTACAGGATTTACAGGATCACGTCATTTACATTGACTGCGATCAGCATGGGTGACGGTGGCTTCTACATAACGCTGCCCAGTAACTCATCGAGACATGTCTATCCAAGCAACACGAGTTCGTGCTATACCACTAAATTTGCCAAAGGTATAGATTTGAAAGGCGATTGGGAAGTATCTTTGATAGAGTTCCAATACCCGCATATGTGGGAAACCTTTTACACAGGGCGAAAACGCATTTGAACTACTTGACTTGAAAAACGACAAAACTTGGAAATATGAACTCGACACCGGTTATTACAGCAGCATATTAAAGCTATTGATAGAACTCAACAGTCATATAAAAACACATGGTTTATCGGTGGGGTACGATGAATTTAGAAATAGAGTGTTTCTAAAAGGTGAGCCCCAGTTTAGTTTGAAATTTAGCGCAAAACTGGAACAGATATTGGGGTTAAAACCAGGCGAGCGGTGGTCCGCCACATGGTACGGAACATACCCCACAGATATTCTGGCGGGCTTTAACACCCTATACATCTACACAGATATAATTGATTATCAATGCGTTGGTGACAGTCATGTACCACTGCTGCGAACTGTACATATTACAGGGAGAAAGAACTAAGTTGTCACAGTGACGTACGACAAGCCACACTACGTACCTCTTAGTAAGAGACAATTTGATGAGATCTGTATTGAAGTAAAATCTGATCAAAACCAGCTGGTTTCATTTGTAGTGGGGAAGGTGATTGCAAAATTACACTTCAGACACGTCAAACAATCTTTTAGAGTTTAAGATGCAGCCGCAGAAGCTCTATGATGATCCTCAAAGGTATGTTGAATACTACACAACACAGGCCGGTAATGGTTTACCAGGGTATCATGGTAGCTCACCAATGTATGGGGCCGGTCTAGGTGGCCTTTTCCGAGGGCTTTTCCGGATGGCAATACATTTGTTGAAGCGTGGGTTCTCCATAGCAAAACCACATCTGAAGAGTGCGGCTAGGAATATAGTCGGCGATGTGGTCAACAGTGTTATGTCACGACAAACAAAACAGCAGGATGGTTCTGGATTGATGGTTATGTCTCGAGGTGTTTGAAAGAGACCACCTGGTATGCAGAGCCTACCCAAGAGTAAAAAACGCAAGAATGAGACAAAAACAAGAGCCAAGGTTAAAAGAGGACATACACCCCGGAGGACACTCAAAGGGAACACGACAAATCTGATTAAGATCCGGTCTCAGACCCGGGTAGACTTAAAGTCAGGGTGTTTGTATCAAGCTCCCCCTGGCGCACAACAGTCAAAAATCTTTGTAAAATGGCAGAGTATCTTTTAGCTTTCTCATGTAAATCCATATCAGGCTTCAACAGTATATTGCGAATTGATGAGTCCAAATCATTCTCAACAGACTGTCTTACATCGGTGCTAGTCGTTTTGGATTCCCGCATTTTTTCTAACTGATGTTGTGGCACCAGAAACATTTTCTGAGCATGCTCCATGTTGTTTAACCCTGTCTCGATGCAATTAGACTGGTTAAGAATGGAACTGCAACGCTTAGTAACGGCAGTAGAAAACCTCCAGATTGGTTGATGGTTTTTCTTTTCCGTGCAACTGAAGTGTTCTTTCTAGACATGTATATAATTTTGGCTTTTTGTCTCTTTACTTTTCGGAGCTGCGACTCGGTTAAGGGTATATTACCGCGCCTTAGATTAAGCGCTATTTCACAGAGTGATAGAATGAGGTCGGTGGATGCTGATTCTAAAATAACTTTTCGTTGACTGGTCGGTGCCTTAAATATCATTTTCAAAAGTGGTACATTTCTACAAATGCGTTTAGACATGATCAAACTTTCTTAGGAACGTACACGACAGGCCAATCCCCTGAAAATAACCCTGTTCTCAGACTGTAGTCTTCTGGTGTTGTAGCTTTAAAGTCAATAAGTAAATAACCAAAAGGTGGATTTGTTGCATCTTTAAAACTCTCTATGAAGAATTGAGAAAGACCGGGGTATATCTGTCTGCCTAAAATACTAATCTGCTGATTGTCGCGGGGGTTTTTAAACAAGATGAGGTAGTTTGTGTTCAAGTTAATAGTTCTACTAGATTTGCCTTTAACAAACATGTTTTGGACAAGGTAAATTGCACTCAGGTTACGGTGGTGTGAATATTGTGTGAAAACTCTCTCCATCTCCAAACTGTCTGATGCACTTTTCATTAAATCGTCAATAATTAAAAGGTTGTTTTTCTGAATCGGTAGCAGATTGTCATCACACAGCGATGTTGGTAGACCTTCTATAAAAGTAATCTCCCTTACTTTCAACAGTTCGTCATACAGCGGTTGCCAACATGAATAAACCCAGACGATATTTTGAATTTCTTTGGAGAATACAACCTCTGCATTATCCAACAACATCTTCACAAAATATGTTTTACCAGAGTTACTGGGGCCACTAATGACACAGCTGAACGGGTGTTGTAGTCGCGGGTCAAAACCGCTATCCATCCTAGACTGTGGCTTAGTACCCATAAGGCCTTGTGCTGTAATCAGGGAGCAGTACACGCTTGTTGTACACAACTCTGAAACGCTTAGACACTACTCTGTTTTTCAACGTGAATGTTCTTTTATCTCTAGCAATTGTGTCTGCATTAGCAAGGACATGATCATCATCACCGCCCTCACCATATATACAAAGTTATCAACCAGTCGTGTCAGCATCTCCAAATTAACAATGGTTGTGTTGTAGCTGTTGAGTGTAATGCCTTTTGCTTTGAGACAGGTCAGACCTTTAACGGTTTTGTAACCATGTCTTTGGCCCACCACTAACAAATTGAGCTATGCTGTCACCATCCGGTAACTCATCGGTCAAGTCACCCAAGAACGGGCCCAGTGGGGGGACCCAATCCCCATGGCGTGTGACAAAGATCACGGAATCAGTGTCTGTGTAGAGTACACGTCTATCCAACTTCTCCAAGAGTGAATACAACTCGAGTCTAGCATAAGCGGTTGTGAACGCGGCAATAAAAATGTTGCCGTTACGTGGTTTGATTGGTGTCTGTTTTGTGTAACGCCACTGTACCATCGCAACAGTGTCTGAGATGAACGAGAAATAACCAACATCTATTTCACTGGAAAAAAGGTAGTGGCTAAACTCCTCCGGATCTGTAATTAACATTGTGTTCATAAGGTTAGTCCGCTCACCCATCTTACCCCAAAGACTATTCATTGCCAATTTAGCTAAAGATCGCCTAGCACTGTTTACAACAATGTTTTCCTTGTCAAGCTGCACACCCTCCTTTTCATGATATTCACGGATATACCGGTCTTTAGCCTCATCGTCAACCACAGATGGTGGGAAGCCACTAGCTTCCTGCTTGTGCTTCAGGAATGTTCTCATGTAATCTGCAAAAAGATCATCTGATTTCCTGGTGAAATCCCAGACTTCAAATATTTCCACAATGCGATAACCTTTCTCAACAGCCTTGACCAGCTCAATAGAAACCCAGGTACCGGTTAAAGATCTTTCTGAATCAGTATGTGAACAATCAGTTACCTGGTTTTCAGACTCTGCACATAATCTACACAATGGAAAGAACAGCTTACCGCCAACCCTGTGTGGTAAAACGGGGTGATAAAGGCCTTTCGGTGGACACACTGTAGCCTTAACAATACCAAAGTAGTTGTCTAGTGGTTTGAAATCTCGAAAGATTATGTCTGGATGCCCAATCGGATAAGTCTTTGTCTTGTTGCAGAATGGGTAAAGACATTAGCATTAAGTGTCGTGCCAATACCATTGTTAGCAAGGTACTGCATCAAGATGTAACCATCGAAACCTTTAGAGTTGTGTGCTATAAATGTGTAGTCATTATATTTCGGTTGCCTAAACTTTTGAAAAAAAGCAGTGACACAACCATCTCCGGCTGAACACCACATCTTGTTATCAAAGCTTATTGCACACACAACATTTGCAGTGTGTACACCATTCACCGGATTGGCAATAGTCTCAAAATCATAAAATATGTAACGCTCACTGGGGTCCTCGGGCTTGGAGGGTTTTATAAAACACTGATGATTCATTTCAAAAGCCAGATCCACATTATCATTGGGGCACATGTTAGCAATGCACCGGTGTGCTAGTTGGTAATACTGACATTTTAATAGCGACCACAATCGACACAGTATTTCTTCTGGTCACACCTGCTAACCCAACGATCCACACTTTTGTGGTGCTTCAAACGTTTATGCTGGCTATAACAAAAATCTGAATAACATATCCGTTTACAGTCAAGGCACTGCTTTGTGTTACGGGGTTGGGTATGACAATCTTCATGAAGACAGACACTACAGCTATGTTTACAACCATGATCACCACGTGTGTTGAAACCGGTATAGCACCAGTCACAAACATAAGACACACCCAGAAAACCCTTCAGATTCATGATACCGTAGAAATGGTTATCGTGTAAGTACATAAAGACAGTTCTAGGGTGGGTTTCCTCGCTGTTTTGAAACTTGGTAAAGTGACCATCCCGTGTTCGGTGAAAGACAACAATTTTACACCCTGTCATTTCTTCAAACCGAATAATATCTGTGAATGACACACATTCATCTAACGCTAAACCAGCCCCCTTATGTAGCTCATGACCACTAACCAGGGCCTCGGGATATGTGTACTGCGGGTTCAACATACCCATCAAACAAACAGAAAAACACGTAGAATCATTATTCACAGCCACATGTAAATGTCTTCTTTTTTTATTGATAATCTGATCTATCAACAATGTTTGAGCTTTACGTCGCAGGGCACCACCCTCACGGTTTTTGACAATTTGTACCACCAGTTCTAGTGATTCATCAATCATAATCTCGGCATTACTCTGCATAACACTTTCAAGTAAATTACCAAACGTGCGTTCATTATATTAATCCGCTCTCATGGTCACATGTACGGGATCTATCAGAGATTCACCAATCAACTCAATCTGCAGACGATCACCAGGCCCTTGTACAAAGTCTGAGGCTCTAACAATCAAAGTATCCAAGCCTGCCATAATACTTGCGTAGAATGTGTCAAAATCACCAACTTCACCAGTATTTTGTAAATTTATCAACTGTCGTAATTCCACATTGTCAAACGCATTACGCTGTATAACTCTAACATCGCCATCACTGCACTGAGTTTGCATCAGAGAGCTCGAAGGAGTGTCAACTAGATCGTGTGAAAAATGGGGGCTACTAAGCTCGGTTAACAAGCCTTGTATCTGAGGATTATTGTGCGCATCGCTGTCTAACAAAGTAGCGGTTGGTTCATTTGTATTTTGGGGTATGGTCGATTGATTATTTGTAGAGGTTGTTGGCTGTTCCGTGTCTGGACTGTCGTTAGCATTATCTTTCGCCATTTCTCTGGTTTAACGTGTAAATAACAATCCACTTTTCAGATTTGAATATTCTAACTCAAACATACATTTACATACAGCGCAGTTTTGAAGAGTTGGCTGTATTACCTTCAGCTTTCAAGCCTGAAAGAAAACAAAAATCCCCTCACGCTGTGCAGCCACAAGGAAGGGTGTCCGTAACTGACCCCATTGTGGTAATGTACTTTGTATCATCACCCGGCTGTCCTCAATCTGTTGGAATATAGAATGTTGTACCAAGGGTCAGTATGCATAGTCATAATTGTTAATAACACTTTAGAACAAGACTAAAAATGTCTGTAAATAATTAAACTTACACAAAGTATCTGCTCAGGTTGTGTAAGATCACAGTCTGACCACCCAGTCCAACTGACGCAGATGCCGGTCACTTGAACTAAATACAAATAGGATTAACAAGCGTATACAGGTAATTAAAGCTGATTAACAATAATGTCAAAAGTCTTACCAAGATTTGGAGGTCCAAAAATTTGTTTACCAAACACGGTCGGTGTTCAAATCCGCTCAATCTAAACCGGAGATTTAAACAGGCAATATGAAAGACAGCTAAAAATGAATGGATTGCGCAATCGTAAAATTGATTTACAAATTCTTAAAAAGTTGCATCACAATTCAAATAAATTACTTCAAATAAAATAACTTGTACTTACAACAGAAACGATGTACTCCACGCTTGAAACACCAGCTGTCTATTGTGGATGCTGCAGGGTTTAATTACGGAAGTGACAGCATAACCCCATACTAACACAATTACTATAGTATTTTTTTTTTAACCAACGTTGCCTATTATTAAACATTTCTACCAATGTGTAGAAAACAATCTTGCGTTGATCTCTGTTGTACAATTTCAAAAGACGCCTTTATGAATGAAGTAAGGGATGCCGTCAAGCTGAAGAAGGAGTCCTATCAGGCCTGGTTGGCTTGTGGGACTCCTGACGCAGCTGACGGGTACCGACAGGCCAAGCGGGCTGCAGCCCGGGTGGTTGTGGAGGCAAAAACTCGGGCCTGGGAGGAGTTCGGTGAGGCCATGGAGAAGGACTATCGGCTGGCCTCGAAGAGATTCTGGCAAACCATCCGTCGCCTCAGGAGAGGGAAACAGTACCCTACCAACGCTGTTTACAGTAGAGGTGGGCAGCTGTTGACCTCAACTGAGGATGTCGTCGGGCGGTGGAAGGAATACTTCGAGGATCTCCTCAATCCCGCTGTCACTTCTTCCATTGAGGAAGCAGAGGATGAGGGCTCAGAGCTGGACTCGTCCATCACCCGGGCTGAAGTCACTGAGGTGGTCAAGAAACTCCTCGGTGGCAAGGCACCGGGGGTGGATGAGATCCGCCCTGAGTACCTCAAGTCTCTGGATGTTGTGGGGCTGTCTTGGTTGACACGCCTGTGCAACATCGCGTGGCGGTCTGGGGACAGTGCCTCTGGGATGGCAGACCGGGGTGGTGGTCCCTCTTTTTAAGAAGGTGGTCCGGAGGGTGTGTTCCAACTATAGGGGGATCACACTTCTCAGCCTCCCCGGGAAAGTCTATGCCAGGGTTCTGGAGAGGAGAATACGGCCGATAGTAGAACCTCGGATTCAGGAGGAACAGTGTGGTTTTCGTCCGGGCCGTGGAACACTGGACCAGCTCTATACCCTCTACAGGGTGTTGGAGGGTTCATGGGAGTTTTCCCAACCAATCCACATGTGTTTTGTGGATTTGGAGAAGGCATTCGACTGTGTCCCTCGCGGCATCTTGTGGAGGGTGCTTGGGGAATATGGGGTCCTGGGTCCTTTGCTAAGGGCTGTCAGGTCCCTGTACAACCGAAGCAGGAGCTTGGTCCGCATTGCCGGCAGTAAGTCAGACTTGTTCCCAGTGCATGTTGGACTCCGGCAGGGCTGCCCTTTGTCAACGGTTCTGTTCGTAATTTTTATGGACAGAATTTCTAGGCGCAGCCAGGGGCCGGAGGGTGTCAGGTTTGGGGACCACACGATTTCGTCTCTGCTCTTTGCAGATGATGTTGTCGTGTTGGCCCCTTCTAACCAGGACCTTCGGCATGCGCTGGGACGGTTTGCAGCCGAGTGTGAAGCGGTGGGGATGAAAATCAGTACCTCCAAATCCGAGGCCATGGTCCTCAGTCGGAAAAGGGTGGCTTGCCCACTTCAGGTTGGTGGAGAGTGCCTGCCTCAAGTGGAGGAGTTTAAGTATCTAGGGGTCTTGTTCACGAGTGAGGGAAGGATGGAACGGGAGATTGACAGACGGATCGGTGCAGCTTCTGCAGTAATGCAGTCGATGTATCGGTCTGTCGTGGTGAAGAAAGAGCTGAGCCGCAAGGCGAAGCTCTCGATTTACCAGTCAATCTACGTTCCTACTCTCACCTATGGTCATGAGCTTTGGGTCATGACCGAAAGGACAAGATCCCGGATACAGTTGGCCGAAATGAGCTTTCTCCGCAGGGTGGCCGGGCGATCCCTTAGAGATAGGGTGAGAAGCTCGGTCACCCGGGAGGAGCTCAGAGTAGAGCCGCTGCTCCTCCACATCGAGAGGGGTCAGCTGAGGTGGCTTGGGCATCTTTTTCAGATGCCTCCGGAACGCCTTCCTGGGAAGGTGTTCCGGTCCCGTCCCACCGGGAGGACACCCCAGGGAAGACCTAGGACACGCTGGAGGGACAATGTCTCCCGGCTGGCCTGGGAACGCCTCGGTGTCCCCCCGGAAGAGCTAGAGGAAGTGTCTGGGGAGAGGGAAGTCTGGGCATCCCTGCTTAGACTGCTGCCCCCGCGACCCGGCCCCGGATAAGCGGAAGAAGATGATGGTGGTGGTGGTGGCCTTTATGAATGTTTTAATTACCTGAAATAACCTATCCTTACCTGTCAACGATTCCCCGTTGTTCATGCAAATTTATACGCGACCTTGCTGGTAACTTTGTAACGTTTTGCCTTATAATGCAACTTAGAAGTTAATGCTGACTTAAACAACCATTTTTATTACAAAACTCAACATTGCTCATACATACACTTGTTTTTACCCGTCAGCTGCCTCAGGAGTCCCACAAGCCAACCAGGCCTGATAGGACTTCTTCTTCAGCTTGACGGCATCCCTTACTTCCGGTGTCCACCACCGGGTTCAGGGATTGCCGCCTCGACAGGCCCCGGAGACCTTACGGCCACAGCTCCGAGCGGCCGCTTCGACAATGGCGGTGGAGAACATGGTCCACTCGGACTTAATATCTCCAGCCTCCCTCGGGATCCAGTCGAAGCTCTGCTGGAGGTGGGAATTAAAGTTCTCTCTGACAGGAGACTCGGCCAGACGTTCCCAGCAGACCCTTACAGTACGCTTGGGCCTGCCGAGTCTGTCCAGCTTCCTCCCCCGCCATCGGATCCAACTCACCACCAGGTGGTGACCAGTTGACAGCTCCGCCCCTCTCTTCACCCGAGTGTCCAAGACATACGGCCACAGGTCAGATGAAACGACAACAAAGCCATGTGCACTGATGGACACCCTTATGGGTCCCCGGCTGCGCCATACCGGGCGACGTCACAGACCTCAACATTTTTATCATCATTAAGGGGTTTAGCCATGACTTAAAAGTGTATATAGTCTGGGCATTTCGAATATGCAGTGGTAGGCTATTCCAGAGGATGGGACCACCCACCGCGAATGCTCGATCCCCTCTTGTTTTTAGCCTGACAACTAAAATAACTGGTTAGCTGACCTCAATGCTCGGGCTGAAGAATGACGATGTAAAAGTTCAGACAGATATAAAGGGGCCAATCCATTTAAAGCCTTATAGACAAGCATTCAAATCTTAAAGTCAGTCCTGAAACCAACAAGAAGCCAATTGAGGGATGCCAAAATTGGTGTTTTGTGCTCCCGTTTTCTTATTCCGGTTAAAAGTCAAGCGGCGACATTTTGTACTAACTAGATATTTTGTCGACCACATGCAGAGAAGTAATAAAAAATAGGAAAATATGTCAGAGTTGGCATGGCATATATAAATCGACACTAGGCACAGATAAGGATGCACCAATCTAATTCTGAGCATTGGAATATTGCTGACACCAGCTCAAAATACCCTGTCTTCTGCAGGGAATCTATGTATTGAGCCGATGCCATGATGCAGATGGTCCTAACAATGTGCCTGAAACATGTATCACTGACGACTGGCAGACTGGCTTGTGAGCTCAATATCAACACCAATAATATATGCAAACTTGGAAAACTTTACTAGTTTCCAACTTTGCAAGGGATTGCAGTTGAGAAGCTTAAGCTCGCTAGTGTTATGGAATTTTTTGAACTAATGTACATTTTAGAAATGTCTGCTTTTCTATTCCCTGGTATGTAACTCAGGTCTTTTCATGTGCATTTTGTAATCCCCACCCATTCAGTTTCATACCAAAATAGCAATCTCACCTGTCTGGTGTTGTACATTTTACTTTTAATTCCATCTTCAATTGTTTAGGCAGATGTCTTTTTAAATGTTATTGAACACTGTCAGTTTTTCATACCTATAGTTTTGATTATTTGTTCAATACGTACCCATTTTTCCACATTAAAGTACTTCAGAATTCCAATAAATGCCTTAGTTCTACTTTAAAGTGGTCATTTGTAACATTTGTACTGTCCTACTTGCATGAATACAAACATACATGACCAGAAGACATCTGCAGTTAAGGTTTTTAGTTAAATGTTAAAAAAATGAATCTTTCAGTTGGCATTGAGTTATAGGAAAAGTTTGGTAATTGTTTAAAATTCTTGTAGGTTTAAATGTTATAGTCAAGATGCACCTTTACCTGTTCTTTAACATTAATATATTGTAAATAAAAAAGACTCCTTACTACTAACTAATCAACGCATCACTGAAATTATTCCACTATTGGCAAAAACTAACAATATCTGGCTAATTCATTTTCTGCATGTGTTTCCCATGTGTGTAGCACACATTGATCAATACCTGATTGGAGCTGCTGGGCTTGCTTGTGCGCAATTCCTGTATCAGTATACACCGCAAACATGAACATAATTTAGATAGAAATTAAATCTGTATCAAATAGCTGCAGCAGTAGGCTATATTTTATCACAAATTAATATTTTGCTAGAAGCACAAGGAAAGGGTTGGCTTTGTTATTAAAGTACGGTTACCCTTTTAATGACTTTACTATTATTCTACAATGCAGAAAATATTTAAAATAAAGAAATACCTTTGAGTAGGTGTGTCCAAACTTTTGACTGGTACTGTATATTTTTTAGAAGTAGATTATGTTATAGTATTAATTGTTCCTAGAATATTTTAATGAAAATGTTTTTTGTTGTAAGTTTTACCTTGTTCCAGAGTGTGTCCAGCCTTTTTGTGTAGAATGTCATCCAACTTTGAAGTCCACTTTTTTTAGTGTTTGACTTCTGCCAATGCTCTCTAAAGCACTGTACTGATACTAAATGCCTAGACATCTAACTCTTGTATATAACTATTAGCCTAGCATATCACTGGCCGAGATTCACACAAAAATGCTTATCAAATACATTTTGCTGCAATGGAGAGTGGGATTTCACTTGGTGATAACACATCAATCTGCCATTTTGTGAATTTGGTCAATTGGCGTGTCATTACATTTCAAAATTGTGTAATTGTAAATATTTGTTCTAGATGTCTTATTGTGTATGTGACCATTATCATATGCATACTTGGAATACTTTCCTAGTTGCCAACTTTGCAAGGGATGGCAGTTGAAAAGCTCGCTAGTGTTATGGAATTTCTTGAACTAATGTACATTTTAGAAATGTCTGCTTTTCTATTCCCTGGTATGTAATTCCTGGGAAGGTGTTCCGGTCCCGTCCCACCGGGAGGAGACACCGAGGCGTTCCCAGGCCAGCCGGGAGACATAGTCCCTCCAGCGTGTCCTAGGTCTTCCCCGGGGTCTCCTCCCGGTGGGACGGGACTGGAACACCTTCCCAGGAAGGCGTTCCGGAGGCATCCGAAACAGATGAAGCCACCTCAGCTGACCCCTCTCGATGTGGAGGAGCAGCGGCTCTACTCTGAGCTCCTCCCGGGTGACCGAGCTTCTCACCCTATCTCTAAGGGATCGCCCAGCCACCCTGCGGAGAAAGCTCATTTCGGCCGCCTGTATCCGGGATCTTGTCCTTTCGGTCATGACCCAAAGCTCATGACCATAGGTGAAAGTAGGAACGTAGATAAAATCGAGACCGGTAAATCGAGAGCTTCGCTTTGCGACTCAGCTCTTTCTTCACCACGACAGAACGATACATCGACCGCATTACTGCAGAAGCTGCACCGATCTGTTTGTCAATCTCCCGTTCCATCCTTCCCTCACTCGTGAACAAGACCCCTAGATACTTAAACTTCTCCACTTGAGGCAGGCACTCTCCACCAACCTGAAGTGGGCAAGCCACCCTTTTCCGACTGAGGACTAGTCTATACAATAATTACTAATTTGAGTCATATGCCAATTCAAAAACGTAACTTTTAGCACAACTAATGATAATTTATCTTTATTTCAATGTATATGTCAATATAGCTATTACAGTATGGTAAATGTTGATGGAAACAGCTATGTGGCAAATATATTAGTGTTGTAACATCTTTGGAGTAGCAGGACACAGGTACAGAGGTATGTGAACAATATACTAGGTCTTCCATGCATACAAAAGACTCAATGTGAAAAACCTAGAAACTGAATGATTAGAACTTAAAGACAGAATATAGAAATGCAACAGCCAGCCAAGCATAGGCTGTGCCTGAGTGTTACAACTGTAGCTTTGATCCCTCACTCACTGAATAAGGGAATCATTTTATTCATTTTTATTTATTCAACCTTTATTCAAACAGGCAAATCAAGCTGAGACCAAAGTCTCTGTTACAGTTTATCCCTGTGTTACGGAAAGGACAAATAATAAAGCAAACAATGAAACACAGGAAAGTGAGCACACACTTTTAGAAAAGCAATAACAGTACACAGTGAAATGGTTTTGTATCAAACATTTGAACTTCTTTATAGGCACTAATGTTTCTTAATTAAGTAAATTTTGCGAGGCATTACAAAAAATGGGGCTTAGGTTACACTGTTTTTAACTTCCAAGAGAATGATCTTGGTATTTTTAGTACTAGCAAATCTTGCGAGCGCAACTGCTTAAAAACAATCTTCTGGTGAGATATCACCAATATAACCCAGAATACAAACATGAATCAGTGTCTTGCCGTTCTAGAAGTCAGGGAGTCCCAGCAAATCTAATATAATAGACAATCATGTGTATGAAAGTTTGCCCCAGTAATAATACAGTGGATATAAAAAGACTATACACCGCTGTTAAAATGCCAGGTTCTTGTGATGTAAAAGAATAAGACAAAGATAAATCATGTCAGAACATTTTCCACCTTTAATGTGACCTAAAAATAAAAAGCCCACAATAACCTGGTTGCATAAGTGTGCACACCCTTAAACTAATACTTTGTTGAAGCACCTTTTGATTTTATTACAGCACCCTAGTCTTTTTGGCCCCGGTTCTAGCTGAACAAAATTGCCCCGAAGCTTGATGCTGCCACCACCATGCTTCACTGTGGGTATGGTGTTCTTTGGGTGATGTGCAGTGTTGTTTTTGTGCAAAACATACCTTTTGGAATTATGGCCAAAAAGTTCAACCTTGGTTTCATCAGACCATAACACATTTTCCCATGTGCTTTTGGGGGATATGATGTTTGTTTTTGCAAACTTCAGCCGGGCTTGGAGGTTTTTCTTTGTAAGAAAAGGCTTCAGTCTTGCCACCCTTCCCCATTGCCCATTCATATCAAGAATATGGAAGATTGTTGTCACATGTAGCACACAGCCAGTACTTGCCAGAAATTCCTGCAGTTGCTTTAATGTTGCTGTAGGCCTCTTGGAAGCCTCCCTGACCAGTTTTCTATTAGTCTTTTCATACTTTTTGGAGGGACGTCTAGTTTTATGTCTCTGTTGTGTCTTATTTTCTCCACTTGATGATGACTGTCTTCACTCTGTTCCATGGTATATCTAATGCTTTGGAAATTATTTTGTACCCTTCTCTTGACCGATATTTTTCAACAATGAGATCCCTCTGATGCTTTGGAAGCTCTCTGCGGACCATGGCTTTTGCTCTGAGGTGCAACTAAGAAAATGTCAGGAAAATCCTACTAGAACAGCTGAACTTTATTTGTGATTAATCAGTCACTTTATATGATGTCAGGTGTGTAATGACTTCTATTTAACATGAGTTTGAATGTGATTGTTTAATTCTGAACATATTCACATCCCCAGTTATAAGAGGGTGTGCACACTTATGCAACCAGTTTATTGTAAGGTTTTTATTTTTCCCCCTCGAAGATTTCAGTTTGTTTTTCAATTGAATTGTTCACATTATAGGTGGAAAAAGTTGAAAAGTTGAATGATTTATCTTTACCTCATTCTTTTACATCACAAAAACCTGGCATTTTCACAGGGGTGTGTAGACTTTTTATATCCACTGTATGTATGGTAGACTGAATCCAGAGGTTTCTGAAGAGGAAGCAGGTACATACAAACGGGTGACAAATTACAGGAAAAACAAACATACTGTATAGTGTCTCAGTAAGGTGTTAGGCCAACATGAGACCCCAGAACAGCTTCAATGCCTTGGCATAGATTCTACCAGTCTCTGTACCTGGGATGGAACAACATTTTTCCAAAAGATATTCCATCATTTGATGTTTTGGTGGTGGAGAGCACCGTTAACACATCAGTCCAAAATCTTCCATGTGTTCAATTCGGTTGAGATCTGGCGACTGCAAATACCATAGCATTCGGTTCACATAATTTCCATATTCATAAAACCAGTGACCACTCGTGCCGTGTGAATGGGGGCATTGTCATCATGGATGAGACCTAAAAATTAACCTTCTTTCAAAGTATGTTATGTACTTTCCTCCTTCAATTTTGATCCAAAACTGATTTGGGAAGTGGAGCAGCTCTACTTTCTACTTTACAGTTGTATCTAAAATGTTAAACTAGTACTATACTGACATGAGTGGCTTGCACAACATTTCTATGCTGAGATGACGGGCATGATTTGTTTCTATTTTTAAAAAACGATTCTAACCTTTAACTTCTTTACCAGTTCAGAAATGTGTTTTTTGAGTTTGTAATCCAACCAGTATCCAAGAGATTTATAAAAGGGAACACATTCTAAAACAGAACCATCCTGGGTCGTAATTACAAAGGCATTATAGTATTTGGTTGTAATGTTGCAGTATTTTCTATCAAATATTGGGCTTACTTGGAAAAATATATCTCCTGCACCTATTTCCCCCCTACCCAGGCACTGATACTACACAACCATTTAATTTATGTTTTGACCTGCCATGGCACAACCTTTTTGTGTGGAATTTGTATACAAATAATTGGGGTAGAGGCATGATTGTGGCTACTGTTCTTGACTTAATGTAAGTATTGGGAATTTCATGGAAATTTTCTCATGGAAATATTCCATGTTTTTGCTTGGTCCCTATATTTTATCCCACACAATCACAGAATTAGACAAGACAATGCAGGACTTGGCTTAACTGAAAGGTGGCTTTACCTATGAAGTGATTTATTTAAACTGTAATACATGCAATGGTAAAGAAAATACAAGGCTGAGGTTTGTAATCTTCTTAAAGAGTTCCCAATTCACAAGAGATTACCATGGACGCACGCTGTTCTTGTTTTGAATTGCCTCAGGGACACACCTTTGTATAAGAGTGAGTGCAGGTAGACTGGACAACTGCATCAGTCATTTGACTAGACTTCTTGACCTATGGCTCGTTACCTAGAGATATAGCCTAAAAATACATCCTTCTTAATCTTCTTACGGGAGTGAGTAGTTGTTTGTCTTGTAGCTCTCGATGGACAATACATATACACGGCACAGTCAATCCATCACAAAGTCTTAGAGGTAAGCTTAATACCTTGGACAGTTCAAATGGAGTTAGGCTTTTCACTGCTTTATCCATTCCTCTCATCTGATGTTTTTGCGCTCTGCAATGCCGTTCGACTATCCTACTGTTTTTGAGTTATTTGCCTTTTCTCGGCTGTCAGCTCTTATGCATGGTTTCTAATTTGCTGTCAGTTTTCAACCCTTGTTGCTGGGCCGATTGTTAGTATTGACATGCCAAACCTAAGCAGCCTGGGCAAGATCTGTGGCTCCAGTCGAGGCGATGATATGGTGGTGATGGATAAGGCCATGCGCAAGAATTCGGTGAGGCGCATGTCGATCATTGAGGACAATCAGATTGCTGAGGTTCTCTACCTGATTCCGAAACAATCAATGATGGATCAGCTTCCCTTCCTGAACCCCAATGACTATCTGGTTTGTGAGCGGATGGTTGGCATGCCGCCGGACATGGAATTAATGGGACCAGGTAAAGAATCACTCATTACCTAGAGTTATAATTTTATTCTGGACAATTCATTACTTTTCTTTATACCTTTAAGGAATGAATTGTAATGTAAAACATTTTAGGAACACTATTTGTTAAATTGTACATTTCCAAACATTTGGCCCTGACCCATTCCAAACCATAAAAAAACATGGGTAATGCTTAAGGTACCATTTACTGTATGATGTTTGCGCATTGGACAAAAATAATGTGATAGCTGGTCAGTGCTTGCCAAATAATGAGTCAATATTAAATGTGATCACATTGATTGGATGAAGATAAATTCATACAATGGTTAAAAACAAACGACTTCAACAATAAACAAAATAATTATCAATGCACCATTGTCTGTGTCAGGCAATATAACACACTGCATTTGGGAAAATTGTAGAATAATTTGATTAGTAGACAGGTGTAGGACTTAAGACTTTCCCTCAGCCTGTAATATAATCATGAATAATTTCACACTAATTATTTTATAAATAAAACTAAAGTCTGCAAACATCTAAGGACCATTTAACCTTTACCGACAAAAGGAATTAGCCATTCCTGGTACAGAGTAAAGTTTTAGTACATTCACTAGTTCACTGGTGAAACCCCATTGTGTTTGTTCTGGTTCTTAGTGTTTCAGCAGTTCACTGGTAAAACACTATTGTTATGGTTACCATTGGTTTGTAAAGTTGCTGGAACCCTCTTATAATTGTTTGTTTTATTATTATCATTAGGGGGCCAAGCAACGAAGTTGCTGGAACCCTCTTATAATTGTTCATTAGGGGGCAAAGGAATGAAGTTGCTGGAACCCTCTAATTGTTTATCTTAACATTATTCTCAGGATTTCAGCATCACTGTTGAAACCCTATTGCTATCCCTACTTCAAATTTGGAAAAGTTTATCGATTTTATGTATGCTAATTTGCGTAATTACCATGAATTAGCAATTCAGCTGTAGCTCTTGAACTGGTTAGATCTACAGACAGGAAACGTTTATCAATTTAACATATGCTAATCTACGTAATTAACATTAATTAGCCATCAGGCTGTATCTTTTCAACCATTCAAGCTAGAGACATGAAACTGATTCTCATTCAAGAGTTTTGACTGTTTCCATTTAATGTACTGACACGTTTATTGATTTTATGTATGCTACTTTGCGTAATTAGTGTGAATTAACTATTACAGTGTAGCTCTTGAACCGTTCAAGCTACAGACACGAAACCAACTTATGTTTTACCAGTTTAGGCTATCCCTCCTTCAAATTAGGAAACGTTATTTGATTTTACATATGCAAATGTGCGTAATTAGCGTAAATTAACTACTAGGCTGTAACTTTTTAACCACTTGAGCAACGGACACAAAACTGGCGTTTCAGAAGTTTAAGCTATCCCCACTGCAATTTCTGATTTTACGTATTCTAATTAGCATAATTAATGTTAATTAACTACTAGGCTGTACATTTTGAACTGCTCGAGACACGAGATCTGTCATTGGTGCTTTTATTAGCTTTAACTGTGTCTTATCTCATCTCATCTTCATCCGCTTATCCGGTATCGGGTCGCGGGGGCAGCAGCTCCAGCAGGGGACCCCAAACTTCCCTTTCCCAAACCACATTTGACAGCTCTGACTTCCCAAGCCAGTGTCGAAATATAATCTTTCCTGGGCCTACCCCGAGGTCTCCTCCCAGCTGGACGTGCCTGGAACACCTCCAGGAGACGTCCTGGAGGGCATCCTTACCTGCCCAAACCACCTCAACTGGCTCCTTTCGATGCAAAGGAGCAGCTGCTCTACTCAGAGTTGCTCACAGATGGCTGAGCTGTCCCCTATCCCTAAGGGAGAAGCCAGCCACCCTTCTGAGAAAACCCATTTCAGCCACTTGTACTCGCGATCTTGTTCTTTCGGTCATGACCCAGCCTTCATGACCTTAGGTGACCTTCCGGCTCAGCTCTCTTTTCATCACAACGGTGCGGTAAAGTGAATGCAATACCGTCCCCGCTGCTCCGATTCTTCGGCCAATCTCCCGCTCCATTGTCCCCTCACTCGTGAACAAGACCCCGAGATACTTGAACTCCTTTACTTGGGGTAACGCCTCATTCCCTACCCGGAGGAGGCACTCCATCGGTTTCCTGCTGAGAACCATGGCCTCAGATTTAGAGGTGCTAATCTAACTATGCACATGGTAGTTACATTTCCTTAATAATATATAATTAGCCACTGTCATGCATAGCACAATGCATATGACTGTACTTTTCAGAATATGAATAAATAAATCGATATGAAATAGTTTTCAGCAATTTCTTAATTTAAGAGTACAAAATGGCTATGGTCTAATGTAGGAAGATAGAGGATAGTACTTTAAATAGAGTGCAAACGTATTTTCTTTCTTTAATCTCAAGGGTAAATGAAGAGATTGAGATTTACACCTATACTGCCATTGCCCATTATAACTGCAATGTATGTGCACATGTGTGGTCAGCACATGCACAGTGAAGGTATTCTGTATAAAACAAAAAAAAGAATTCAGGCACTAGCCTTTTTCTATTCTTTCATGGACAGGCTAAAACTCAAATATTGTTAAATGCTTGATAGACAGTAGTGCTAGATCTGGGCAGCTATTTTAGTAAGTGGTGTCAAGAGCCATTTCCAAGTGTCCTCTAACCTCAAATCTGTATATTACACCATTCCACTGTTTGATGTACATCTGTAATATTTTTAATGCTTTAATGCTTTGTTTAGTATAGAAAACCATTTTCTACAATAAAAACACAGACATTCTCATCCCATTGACTTATCAGTCATACAGATGTCGCTCGTTTAATTCCACCGCCAAGGGGGCGGTCCGTGACGAGGCATGCCGCAGTATGCCTCGTTATACCACAGTATACTGCGGCAAGTTTCAGTGCTGTGCGGCATGGACAAAAACATCAAATTAAAAATAATAATGGCCACCAGGAGGCATCTGTGAGAACGTCGAAACCCGCCTGAAACTGCTGTTATTCAAGCCTGCATCTGTGCTTATATGGCCAGAATAAAACATTCAAATCGGAAGAATATTGTCTACTATAATCCTATTCATGGATTATTATGTTGCTGTGTTTGATTCCATGTTATAGGTCTACACACGTGAATCTCTTCCTTTTCATTAATTGTAATTATTTGAATGGAAATATAGCTGTTGATTAAGTTAACATTTATGTAGGCTAATTGCAGACTTTTACCAAGTACATTACTTATTGCGTCATTGATGCCACTTTTCTGCACTAATATTTCCTGAAGACTGCATCTGTTTTTATAAATAAAAACATAAAAATTATAAAAAAATAATTTATTTGATAAAGGACAATATGCCACAGTACACACAAGCAAAAATATAATTCAAGTGTTTAACATAGCATGTTTACATGAAGGACGTTTAGTTTGTTAAACAGGCAATAGGCTACACTTTAAACCCATCAATGTTTTATTCATATTTACAGAGGTTTTCAGATTTTCTAAAGTTTCTAATAAAATGGCTGTAATTCGTTTATTTACAGTACAACGGCCTAAAGTCGACAAATTACTGTTAATTACTCCACATTAACACACACAGTGAGACGGGTGAAGAAAGGACCTGTTACAATACTTGTACTCTCACATGCCTAATCAATTATTAAGTAGGAATACAATGTAAAACAAACGATAATTAGTCTCTAAATAGTTTTCAGTTTGTGAGTATAGAATTCTGACAGTGGAACATGTAATATATGCTACACCTATTTAGGAAAAGTCATCGAAGGATGGTGTTCAAAATGGTATGTTCCAAATCAATTACATTGACAAATAAATAAAAGTTGCGTCTAAATTTTAGTATGTTTAAATCAAGTTTAGAATAGTTTTGCAATGCCGCAATGTAGCCTAATTTTGCATCATTGTTATTTAATAGACAAGCACACTTATTTGTCTTATCAAAACAGCCAATATGGAGTTAAAATTCCAGAATCTGGCCATACACATGAGCTACCAGACATATGTTTTAAATAGCTATACTGTATAATAGCCTACACTTAAACAGCAGTAAAACACAAATTCTGTGATCCAACAATTTTTATTTATTTAAAAGAGCTCTTCACAATCTTTTTGAGCTGAGCATAAACTCAGTTAAAGGGATTTTGAGGGATTTTGTTCAAGGGGAAAAAGGCGGGTCAAACATAAACACAACAGAGTAGCAAATCAATCTTAGTTCCGTTCTTTTCTAAAATGAAAGTCACTAAAATACAACGGATAGGATTTCATTGGATTTTTCTTCTATACTGGCAGTTCAAGAGAGCGGTGACAGCCCCCGCAGAAAGGGTTAATAAACAACAATGGGAGCAGGAAATTCTGCAAGCTAGAAAGGAGCATGGTGAGTACCACCACTGGTGCAGGAGCTTCGTCTAGATCGTGCGCGTTTAAAAATCCTATTTTCAGATGGACACCGCCTGGTTTGACAAGTTGCAGAGTTGGCCCCTTCATCAAAAGGCAAAACACATTTTGGAGGGAACCCTTCAGACCTGGACAACGACTGGCTATATGTCTGAGGTAAAATTGTGTTAACATAGTGTTGTGTATGGATATTAGTCTAATGTTATCAGTTAAAGTACTGTATTAACCATTACCACCTAATTTATCATTCTTTGTATTATTCTATTGGTTCATGAATAAATAAGACTGCAATTTTTGTCTTTCCTTGCAGATTTTGTATTAACTTTGTTAATGTAGATTAATATGAATATTAAAGCTTGCTACTTAATATACAAATGGTCAACATTCTGTCATTACAGGTTGGCAACTGGTGACTCTATTAGGACCATTGCCCACAGCTACCGTGTGGGCATCAGTATTGTGGCTGTCATCGTTGCTGAGGTCTATAGGGTCATCTGGGAAGCGTTGGAGATGGACTACATGCCTGAGCCAACCACATAGGACTGGAGACCATTCAGGGTCCCTGTATTTTAACTACAAGGGAGGCTACTCCATTGTCCTTCTGGCCGTCATTGATGCCCGTTGTAGGTTCGGGATGGTTGACGTTGGTGCCTATGGGAGATGCAGTGATTGAGGAACACTTGCTGCATTAGTATTTGGCATGGCTCTTCAGGCTGGCTCCCTCCAGCTGCCCGCAGATGCCACTCTACCTGGCGCAGAGCACCTAGGCCCCAGGCTGACCAGGCATTCCCTCTTCGAAGATACATTTTAACTACAAACTGATCTCAACACAACTGATCTCAGAAATGACTCTAATGCAAACACTTTTCACAATTTGTTTTACTATCCTATGACGTGCCTCTTATTCAACTAAACTATGTATTTTGTGTCTGAAAAATAAAATCCAGTTGTAAAACCGTTATACTATAAATGATGCATGGATATGGGCACAGTGATTACTCTTGTACCACAATTTAGTTGAATCTTATGTAACTCAACTTAAGGTTGTACTCATCCTTCTTCCTCCAAACACAGCAAGTGGAGTTTATACCAAAAAGCTAAATTTTTGTCTCATCTGACCACATGACCTTCTTCCATTCCTCCTCTGGATCATCCAGATGGTCAATGGCAAACTTCAGATGGGCCTGGACATGCACTGGCTTGAGCAGGGGGACCTTGCGTGCGCTGCAGGATTTTAATCAATTTTATATCATGCAATAAAAGGCAAATTAATTATTAAAAAATCATACAATGTGATTTTCTGGATTTTACAGACCTCTACATGCTTTGTAAGTAGGAAGACCTGCAAAATCGGCAGTGTATCAAATACCTGTTCTCCCCACTGTAGGTAGCTGGCTCTCCGATCACACCACCTGAAAAATGCACATGCAGGCAACTAGGCAAGCTAGAAGGCTGATGAGTGCCAAATAATAGGCTCTTTATAGCAAACTTGAAATCTGATTGGTTGAAGAATATGACAATCAAGAACCTCCTCCCCATTTGCTTCAACAGAAGATGGGATTCACTCAACTCTATAGGTCTCAGGATCGATTTTCCCCCGGAGACAGCACATGTGGAAAATCTGATTGGATAAAAGCTCTGATTTATCTGAGCTGCTCTGGAAACCGCACAACCGAGGGAGAGAAAAGCAATGAAACTACGTCACTAGACTGATGGGAATGAACTTTGTAAAATACATCTAGCGTTAATGAAAATATATATTAAATTATAAAAAATAAAATTCTGATTCTGACATCACTAGGCCTGCAAAAAAGCCCTCTGGTCAGTAGCAGTTTTGAAAAATATCTTCTTTTATACCAACAAATTACTTTATCAAATCATCAATGTTTTGTAATTATTAGCGACATACAATGTTTACTAGCGTGTCATTACATATCATTTCAGAAATTTAAAACATAGTTAAAAATACAACCACATTCCCATTCATCGTCTACCTTACTATTTTTTTCAATTGCATTATATTTATGTTTTTATTGATGTTGTAAATGACAGACTAGAGTGTTTTACCTACCTTACTTGCCTTCAGGTAAAGAAAAAAGATTGATCAACTTAACATTACCTGGTCTTTCGCACATATGGTATTTCATGATTTGCTACTTGTTACAGCCTAGTAATTAATTTATGCTAATTATGCTAATTAGCATACGTAAAATAAATAAGCATTTCAAATGAAATGGGAACAGTCTAATCTTTTGAATGAAAATCAGGGTTGTGTCTGTAGCTTGAACGTTTCAAAAGATAAAGGCTAATGGCTAATTCAGGCTAATTACGCAAATTAGCATAGGTAAAATCGATAAACGTTTCATAATTTGAAGTGGGTAAAGCTTAAACGTGTGAAACAAAGCTGGCTATGTGTCTGTAGCTCAAATGGTTCCAAAGATACAGCCTAATTGCTAATTAATGCTAATTACGCAAATTAGCATGTGTAAAATCTATAAACATTTCCAAGTTTGAAGTAGGGATACCCTAAACTGATGAAACGTTAGTTTTGCATCTGTTGCTCAAGCCGTTCAAAAGTTACAGCTTAGTAGTTAATTTACATTAATTACGCAAATCTGCATATGTAAAATCAAATAACTTTTCCTAATTTGAAGGATGGATAGCCTTAACTGGTAAAACATAAGTTGGTTCCGTGTTTGTAGCTTGAACGGTTCAAGAGGTACAGCATAATAGTTAATTTACGCTAATTAGGCAAAGTATCATACATAAAATCAATAAACGTGTCAGTACATTAAATGGAAACAGTCAAAACTCTTGAATGAGAATCCGTTTCATGTCTGTAGCTTGAACGGTTGAAAAGATACAACCTAATGGCTAATTAATGCTAATTACGTAAATAAGCATATGTTAAATTGATAAACATTTACTAATTTGAAATAGGGATGGCCTAAACCGGTGTAAAAAAGTTGGTTTTGTGTCTGTAGCTTGAACGGTTCAACAGATACAGCCTAATTGCTAATTCATGCTAATTACGCATATTAGCATATGTTAAATCGATAAACATTTCTTATTTCAAGTAGGGATAGCTTAAACTTGTGTAAAAAAAGTTGGCTTCGTGGCTGTAGCTCAAGCGATCCAAAAGATACAGCCTAATACTAAATTTACGGTAATCACGCAAATTAGCATGTGTAAAATCAATTACCATTTCATTATTTGCAGTGGGGAAAGCCTAAATGTGTGAAACACATCGTGTCAATAAATAATAAATAAACTTCAATTAGTGCTGCACACGGCTGCGAGAATCCTAAATAGAAAAAGTTGAAAAAATGTTGAACACATTACTCCTGTCCTGGCATCCTTACACTGGCTGCCTTTTAGGGTTAGGGCAGATTTTAAGGTTTTACTCTTAACCTATAAATCAGTACATGGACTTGCTCCTACCTTGCTAAAATGATCCAGCCATACATACCTACACGTAACCTTAGATCGCAAGAAACTTTCAAGTGTCTACTAAAACCTCATCTCTACAGCACGGTTTATAATTAGGTGTAGCCTGGCCCGGGGGCGTGAAGGTGACCAGTAGGCTTGATACTGTCCACCTTTGCTGTATTGCCATGTGGGCTCTCGTCGCCACTGGGATGCCCTCCCTCCAATGCCTTTCGGGGGAAGAGTCACTGGCTTGTTGTTGACTCTCTGTTGCGCACTTGTGCAATTGGGCTGTACGCTGCTAGCAATACTCGGCCGTCATTCAGGGGGGTTGCGGTTGGTGGGTGTCCCTTTGGTTGATGCCTGGCAATGTGGGTGGATTGATTTCCTGCCTGTTGGGCCCTGTCCGGGGTCTCCCCCGGGTAGGGCCACAGTGTCACCGGACCCCCCCGTCTCAGTTCCAAGGTGTTACGCTGCTATATTATTGTGCTGGGGGATATGAGGAATGCACTACTAACTTTTTTTCAGTCTTCTCCAGTTTTAAATTTTAGGAGGAGATGAGGTCCTGGTCCACACCTGCGGATTACCTGGTTTGGGGGGCCCGTTGCTGTCCCTGTCCACCTGGTCATACTTCTGACCTAGTCTAAAATCAAATAGATTCTGGATTTAGACCAGAGAAATGTATTTATTATTCCAATTGGACTCTAAATATCTCACCCGGCACAGCCAGAAGAGGACTGGTCACCCCTCTGAGCCTGAGTCCTCTCTAGGTTTCTTCCTAAAATTCGACCTTCTTAGGGAGTTTTTCCTAGCCACTGAAATTCAACACTACTGTTGTTTGCTCCTTGGGGTTTAAGGCCGGGTGTCTCTGTAAAGCACTTTGTGACAACTGCTGTTGTAAAAAAGGCTTTATAAATAAATTTGATTGATACAGCGAAATTGCACATTTTAGAGTGGGCTTTTATTGTGGCCAGCCTAAGGCACACCTGTGCAATAATCATGCTGTCTAATCTGCATCTTGATATGCCACACCTGTGAGGTGGATGGATTATCTCGGCAAACGAGAAGTGCTCACTAACACAGATTTAGACAGAACAATATTTGAGAGAAATAGGCCTTTTGAGCAAGTCTTAGATCTTTGAGTTCAGCTCATTATAAATGGGGGTGTTGCGTTTATAATTTTGTTTAGTGTAACTATCAAAAAGATCTGCTAAAGCAACCCGAGTTCCAGGATGTGGGATGTTTTGGAGATTTTGTGTATAGCTTTTACCATTTAGGCTGTAGAGCTGGGAGGAATAATAATCATAATTAGACAAGTGCATTTCCTGAAGAAAATGTGGTGTGCTTTCTAGCTGTATAAAAATATTTAGGGTTTGATATAGTGTTCACCATCAAAAGGTTTGAAGACTGTATTTTTTAAGGTTCAACAGTATTGTGGAATTGTTGACGTGCTGTACGCTGCCTGCTGTCACCTACCTGGCTACCTGCAAAACTTACTCAAATTTACTCTATATAAACTAATTACTCAAATTCTACTTCCAGAGTTTACCAACGCAATATTTTTTATCTATTGACCTCTTACCCAACTTTTCTACACCAGGACTCTTGGACATAATTAATGGAACTACTCACCCCTGAAAACCCAACGCTAAGTATCATTAATATGCCTTATCACCAGTGATCACCTGCTGGTCTTTCAAAGAGATGAAGCTCATTTTCAGCCTACATCCTCATTTGTAGTGACACTCGGGGTCTTTTGGACCCCAGACAATAACATAACATTTTGTGACAGAACAATATTGTTTTTATTTTTTTACAAATATAATTTTACTCTATTTATTAATGGCTTTGCTAAAATCAGGTTGACAATATTAGCATTGTCTGCCATCGTACGCAGTTTCACCCACGTACGACGCTAGCCTAGCCTACTACTGTATATGAATGAATTAATGAAACATAAAAAAAATATATATTAAACTTTGTAAAACTGAAACAAGGATTGTGGTGTAGCCTATAATTGTGTGAAATGTATGATGCAAATCGGCTAGCAATTTCACCAAACAAATATCAAGAAATATTGCAGCAGTTTGTCTTTCGAATAAACTTGAGAAATCCGCAATGGGACTGAGCGCGAAATAGCTTCAGTGACTTCTTATAGTACAGACCGCTGTCAGTCAAAAGGAGATGCAGTTTGACAGATTGTCAGATCCTCCAATTATCACGCGGAAGCCCTGAGTCCAGGCCCGCCCACTCCTCATTCACCCCCAGATACGCTGAGCGTCCGTGGGCGGGACATAATCGCAGCATTTATCCAATCTCCGTCTACTTACGGAGCACTGAAAAAAACTGTTCTAAACAGCCCCATTGAAGTCAATGGACGCTCGGCTTCAACAGGGAAATGCACTGTAGCTGATTCTGAACTAACTAGTCTTAGAGATGAACGTGTTTTAACGCATTTTTTGTCAATAAAATGTTTACACAATAGTACATATTTGACCATTATTTTTTTTTTACATTATAGGGGAAGCCGGCTTCAGACGCAAATTTCAGGCAAGGATTATGTTAGTGTAGAAATGAGAAACTGCGTTTGTGCCACCAGGAAGAAACAATTGTGTTGTTAGCCGCCCGGCACAGCTCCTGCAGTCGGGCAAAAACTCTTGGTCACTGGGAAGAAATGCCGTCGACCAGTTAAACCTGAGTCGCTGCTAGGGCCAACTGAGACTTTCAACAGGTGATCATAGTGATCATATCCCCTGTGCATCTTGAAAAGGAGGGGGTGTTGCTAATATTTATGTGGGGAGAACAAACTTGTCTTGTAGCCCATCCCAGCCTTGTGCCGGTCTTCAATTTTATCCCTGATGTCCTTACACAGCTCTCTGGTCTTGGCCATTGTGGAGAGGTTGGAGTCTGTTTGATTCACTGTGTGGACAGGTGTCTTTTATACAGGTAACAAGTTCAAACAGGTGCAGTTAATACTGGTAATGAGTGGAGAACAGGAGGGCTTCTTAAAGAAAAACTAACAGTTCTGTGAGAGCCAGAATTCGTTCTGGTTGGTAGGTGATCAAATACTTATGTCATGCAATAAAATGCAAATGAAATGCAATTAAAAATCATACAATATGATTTTCTGGATTTTTGTTTTAGATTCCACCTCTCACACTTGAAGTGTACCTATGATAAAAATTACAGACCTCTACATGCTTTATAAGTAGGAAAACTGGCAAAATCGGCAGTGTATCAAATACTTGTTCTCCCCACTGTAGATATTGTAGATCTAATAATTTCCCCCCAAAATCCTGGATTATCGGATCACTGTCTTATTACATTTACCGTTAAAACAAGAAATCCACTTGATCCGCAAACAATGAGTTTCAAAAGCCGTACTATAAATTCTCGGACTACAAATAGATTCCTTGATATTCTTACAAGTTCGCTCATCAACGACAGAGTAAATAAATCCGCAAACGATCAAATCGAGGATCTGAACCCAACACTGGAAAAATACTTTAGATACGGTTGGACCACTAAAAACAAAAGAAATACGCAACAAGAAACTTGCTCCCAGGTACAAAGACAACACTAGAGCACCCAAGAAAGCCTCCAGAATATTGGAGCGAAAGTGGCGCTCCACCAAGTTGAAAGTATTCAGACTAGCCTGGATAGACAGTACACTACAATAACAAAAATCACTCACATCTGCTCGATCAGCTTATTTCTCCAACCTGGAGAAATCCAACCCACATTTGCAAAGTTAACAAAAAAGCAAAGCTCAACAAGTGAAATGGGTCTTCACTTTAGCTGTAATGAATACATAAACTACTTTGATGAAAAGATAATCACCATTAGAAAACAAATAACTGACACCTCCTACACATAATCATAGACCATGCTGTAGAAATGAGTCATTAGTAGACACTTGAAAGTTTGTACTGAGTTTGCATTTCTAACATTCATTGGCAAATCATTCCACATTAATGGTGCTCTATGAGAAAAGGCCCTGCCTCAGGCTGTTTGTTTAGAAATTCTAGGTACAGTTGAAAGGCCTGCATCTTGTAATCGTAGGGTACGTTTAGGTATGTATGGCTGGATCATTTCAGCAAGGTAAGTAGGAGCAAGTCCATGTATTGATTTATAGGTTAATAATAAAACCTTAAAATCAGCCCTAACCCTAACAGGCAGCCAGTGTAAAGAGGTTAGTACAGGAGTAATGTGTTCACATTTTGTTGTTCTAGTTAGGATTCTAGCAGCCGTGTACAACACTAATTTAAGTTTATTTATTGATTTATCAGGGTAACCGGAAAGTAGAGCATTGCAGTAATCTAGTCCAGAAGAAACAAAAGCATGGATTAGTTTTTCTGCATCAGTTTTTGATAGAACGTTTCAGAATTTTGCAATGTTTCGAAGATGAAAATAAGGAACTCAAGACATATTTTATATCCCTAACGTAAGCCATTTTTTTACTCTGCTTGGTAGTTTTTTTTTTCAATGAAATAATCATAGCAACGTTGTTTTCCACTAAATATTTGCCTATAGTAGCAAGTCATTGTACAAATGAAAACAGTGGATTAATTAGCTACTGAGGCTGGAATTCATAGCACTATATCTAAAATTATAATTATTAATAGCTAAACTGTCTGATATAATGTTCATGTCAACAGAATAATTTTAGATGGAGTAACTAGCCAGACTCCTAAAAAACCCCACTAGCTGCGATCTAATGAGGCAATATGAATTCCTTGTACATTATAGTGTGTGGCATTGGGGGTTAAATAGAGAAAACTATATATTGTTTTTCTGGATGTAGCAAAGTGCCTCATGTTTTCAGCTTATATTTGTAAATTTACAAACTCTCCTAAGTATTTCATATAATACATTCACAGCGATACTGAAGAGTTTTTCCGCAAAACCTATCCCATGTACATTACAGTGGGGGGGATGGAAAATAAGGCCTTTACACAGGGCATTGTCCCAGGCTAAGACTGGCCCTGGGTTAGCTTAGCCTGTGTTAACACAAGAGTTTGGTAACCCTGGGCTAAGGCTTAACCCTGGGCTAAGAAAAATACAACACAATACCATTTTAAATTCTATGATAAGCTGCAAATGTTCTCTCTGGCATGTGAAAAGTGTTACAGTAGCCTACATCACTGACACATGATCAATGTTACGCTACCACGACTCAATTAACGACTTCATGACATAGACTGATCAAGATGCACATTCTGTTGGAATTGTGATGGTAATTTTATCGATCAGAACTCTTTAAGAAGGAAGTACAGAGACGGAATACTCTCGGCACAATTAAACGTTTATTAATTATTTATTTGCAAAAAGGAGAGACGCATCAACCGCTTACAAACATAATCGTCCGAGGAGACTCTAACTCAATACATGCACAATCCGTATATATTACATAGAAAAAAGGCGTGTGGTAAGTTGTTGCCCATCTGCCTTGTCAATGAAACACATTCCCTCTGTTCTATCACATGTCCTAGGTTTCAAACAAGTCACATGTTGTCCTCCCCCATCTGGTTAACTTCCTCAACCCTTGAGGGGGACTTCATCTGGACAACCTACAGAAAGGCAGATTTACGATTATCCCTAAAATTTACTGTTACCAATCAAGAATGCCCCCTAGGACAAACACCAGATCCCCCTCTCCTAAATTCCCAAGGAACAGAAAGGACTAACACCCTTCTTTATCTAGGCAGGAGGACATGGCCCATATACCTAATAATCCTCTGATATTATACAGACATGTGTGTCACAATCAAAGTAAAGATTTACATGCCAGCCAATGGAAAGAAAGACATTTCTCAAATGCACCTTAATTCAAAATGTCCATAACAATCCATCCCCTTGATACCATGTCAAACCTTGGTATCAAACCTTAAACTGTTCACTCATTAGGATGTAGAATGCAACAAACCAGTACTCTTAAACAACATGACCCAGTCAATAGCATTACCCTTACTGATTAGAGAACGGATCAAATCTGAAATGTCTGGATCCTCATTTACGTGCTTCTAGATCTTTACCTTCGTATTAACTCCAAGATCACACGTTGTCATTATACAGAATTATAACATTGTACAGCAAAACCTTTTATGTTAGAATCATTGGTCAAAGGAAATTAATTTCAGTATGGGGTATGTATCATCGACACGTGAGTGTGTTACCAACTATCACTGAATACATTCTTCAATCAGTCACTGTTACAAAGCCCCCTCATGGCATTACTCAATTCACTGAAAATTCCTCTCCATGGTTCCAATTAGATGTACTTCCAAAGTCATCACAAATTTTCTGCTCCTCCAAACGTCAGACAGTCAGTTATGAACCATTTCTTGGCAGGTCAGTGTAACAGAACGTAAAAGTCAGATGTATATTCCAAAGTGTTGTCCTTCTTTCTCAAATGCAGACACAGCTGTTGTTGTCTTCATTCTCGCTGCTTTATCAGCCAGGTCAGGAGAATCTGTGTGTTCTCCTTTGTGAACACCAATATGACCAGTTTTAGCTAAAGGTTCTATAGCTAAAGGCCAGGTAAACAATGACTGGTTACTAGCACAAGAAAATTCACTTTTCCCTCAGTGACTTTCACTGTGCCTAACCTTTAAACACTGAAGCCCTCCTATAGCGTGTGTCGTCGACCCCAGGCTCCTCTCTCAGCTACCTGGACAGCAGATGAGATGTACCTGGTATGGACCGAATCAGCGTGGCATGATGTTGTGCAGTTGGTCTTTCCGCGCCCCCGTAAACGTTGTCCAGAACTGGAGCTTTCCTTCGCCTCCATCCTCTCGGTAGGAGGTAGCCTTCTCTATCTCATGGTAGAATCTTCAGGACTAGAATTAGTCCAGCTCACAGGAATCCGGCATCCTGTAGACATGCGGCGCCCCAGAGTAGACTCCACTTGTAGCTGTAGGACAGGACAGTCTGTATGTGTGTGTGATCCATCTTATATCAGCCCACCTCACAGTTGTCCTTTAAGTCAAACTCAGTCTCTCTCTGGGCTCCAACAAGTCCTCTATTGCCGAATCGCTTTCAAGTGACCTGTACCTGAAGTGTGAATTATCCTTGAGAAGATTAGTTGCAACTGCACAGTACACCATCACAAACATGTCCATTACATTAGCTGGTTGCATGTCGCTGATGCATTAGAGCCAAACACTATCAAACACTCAAACACTATATTTCTAATGTCTATTTCCTTTGTCTAAATAGATTAGAACAGTAATCAGTAACAATATCGTGAAAACATTAACATTTCTGGTGCTTCTGTTCTGTTAGTGTAGCAAAATAACAATTCCACTCTTTTCTATGGTTGGTTTAACAACCAACACAAAGAACAGAAGAACACAATTTCACATTTCCCATTACTGTTTCAATTACTCATCAGTTAAGATAGTTTGCTTACATTGAAGTACCACTCTCAAAGAGTAGTCCATGAACAATTCTCAGTTCACCTATATAATTTACATCTGATTGTTTTGTATCGGATTCAAATTCACCATTGTTTCACATAAAGGATAAAATACCTTATTGCAAATCAAAACATTTCACACCATCTTGAAGGTCAGCTAACATAATTGTTATTTAGCCTAATTTCTCTACAAGATGAAACTCAGTGTGAATGTCTCCAAGTCTCCTATAATCCTAGCACATAAAAGACACTTCTGTAATCCTGTCATAAATCATGACCCCCCCCCCATCTCTTCAGAGCTCTCCCTGGAGTGGGGGGTGGTCTACTAACCTAAGGATAAATCCAATCTCATAGGACAGAGTAGTGTTATCTTGAGGCCAGACAATAGTAAACAAACTTTTTTTGTCTCATCATTCACCTCACAGAAATATCTGTCAACCATTAACATTCCAATGATTGCCTACTTGGACAGAAATTAAATTAGAATTAGAATACCCAATTTTGATAATGTAACTTGGTTTTCCAGAAATATAACTTGATGCAGAATTACTTTCTCAGTATCAATTAAAACATGGCAAAATTTAGTAAACATGTAAGGAATAACAAAATGTGCTCCCTGCACGTTTTTACCCACTTATTCCATAATGCATGAGTTTAATATGATTACTTCTAATCAAATATTAAACAAACTGAACAGTAACACTCCCATCAAATTAGTTATTTCTTAGCTAAACCATTTCAAAATGGTAAGATGTATTCTACTCAACCATAACCATGTTAGATTTTGTATAAAACATACTTTTCAAAAACCCAATTAGACAACCACTGTGAACGGACACTTAAGGGATGTTCCAATGCTATAACTATGGAAACAGAAAAACAAAAGTCTTCATCTATTTAATTCGAAAAAGTTCAACTATTTTTCATCATAGATAATTACTTTATCTACTACTGTAAAAATGTTCGCATGCCAGAGGGAATGTAACATTTGCAGCTTATTCTAGAATGTAAAATGGAATTCTTGTATTTGTCCGTTAGCCCAGGGCTAAGGAACAGAGGTGAATCCTTCGCCTACATTTAAGCCTTAGCCCAGGGTTAACAAACTCTTATGTGAACACAGGCTAAGCTAACCCGGGGCCAGTCTTAGCCTGGGACAATGCAGTGTGTAAAGGCCTTATATTTTCCATTCCCCCACTGTAATGTACATGGGATACATTTTGTGGAAAAACTCTTCAATACCGCAATGCATGTATATTTCGAAATACTCAGGAGAGTTTGTAAAATTACATATATAATGTGAAATCATGGGGCACTGTGCTTCATCCAGCAAAACTATATATTATTGTCCCTCTTTAACCCCCAATGCCACACACTATACTATACATGGAATTCATATTACCTCATTAGTTAGCAGCTAGTGGCTTTTTTTAGGGGTCTGGAAGGTGATTCATGAACAGTTTCAGAGAATGGTTAATTGAGAGTGAGCATCACAAAGAAATTGATATATTTGGAAAGAAAATACTCAACCTACTATCCCAGCTACATTTTGAGCCAAACTACCAATAAACTCTGCTCGTGACAAAGAAATAACAAGTGCAATGGCAAAGTTTATGGCAATGGATATGCAGCCTTGCTAAATAAATGCCAAGGTGCAAATAGTCATATTAATATAGGCAACAAGTGCTGGACATAGTTGCCACCAATTTGTTTTTACGTTGTTATTGTTGTAAGTGTTCACTTTTTGCTAGTTGTTCATGTTCAAGTTAATTTACATGTTCTGTATTTTTGTTATTTTTACATTATATTTCAATGAGTTTTAATGAAAAGCTTTTGTTTTTTTATTACAAAATGGGGCCAATGGTCTTAACACTAGTGTAGTCAGCGCTGTCATATGTCAAATAACATTTGGGGAATCATTACACCCCTAACAGTCAAATATTTGTGGAATGCTATGTTACCATGATTATTCAATCCAAAAGAACAGCTGGCAGGGGCACTAAAAATAGCCACCAATGCTACCGTTAGGAATAAATTTTAACATCGTTAGCTAGCTAGTTACTCCATCTAAAATTATTGTGATGACATGAACATGATAACCCCTAATGCATCATACTATACTGTACATGGAATTCATATTGCCTCATTAGTTCGCATCTAGTTGCTTTTATTAGGAGTCTGGATAGTTACTCCATCTTAAATTATTCTGATGACATGAACATTATGACAGATAGTTTAGCTAATCATTTTCCTTTTACATATGGTGTTATGTTTTCCTCAGTAGCTAATTAATCCATTGTTTTCATTTGTACAATGACTTGCGACTATAGGCAAATATTTATTGGAATGCAGCGTTGGCAATAAAACAAGAACTACCTAGCAGAGTCAAAACATGGCTAATAGCGATAAATGCTTTTGACGTTAGCTAGCTAGTAACATTAGCTAATGGAAATATATTTAACTAACCTCAGTTTGAGCTAACGTTAGTCCGTCTAAAATCATTTTGGTGACATAAACATTATAACATACGGTTTGATAATAATAATTTTACCATTTAAAGATGGTGTCATGCTTTCAAGCCTTGGTAGCTATTCTATGCTCATGTAGCTAAATTAATTATCAGTTTTCAGTTGTACAATTATTTGCTAATGTAAGCAAATGTTTAGTGGAATGCAACTTTGCCATGATTATTTTGTCAAAAATAATTGCTAGAAGAGCCTCAGTCTAAGCTAGCGTTACTTCTCATTAAATCATTCTGGTGACATGAACATTATACCCAATGCTTTAGCTATTAAAAATGTGAGGGGGTAGAGGGGGTATTATGGGTTCAAGCCTCAATAGATAATCCATTCTCAGTAGTTAAGTAATTTCTGTTTTCATTTGTTTCTACAATTCCATTTCTAACTGAGCGCTGAAGTTATCAATTGCATCTTTAAATTGTAGACATGGCAGTTAAAGTACAATGAAATCTGAGATGTAATTCAACAATAACAGATGGGTACATAGGCTATATGCCCATACCCCTACCAAAGTCAACACATTTTGACATTAAGAATAGGGAGGGTATTTTCCAGATAAATGAAAATCTAGAAAGGTATTGGTTTCAGTCGGAAAAGGGTGGCTTGCCCACTTCAGGTTGGTGGAGAGTGCCTGCCTCAAGTGGAGGAGTTTAAGTATCTAGGGGTCTTGTTCACGAGTGAGGGAAGGATGGAACGGGAGATTGACAGACGGATCGGTGCAGCTTCTGCAGTAATGCGGTCAATGTATCGGTCTGTCGTGGTGAAGAAAGAGCTGAGCCGCAAGGCGAAGCTCTCGATTTACCAGTCAATCTACGTTCCTACTCTCACCTATGGTCATGAGCTTTGGGTCATGACCGAAAGGACAAGATCCCGGATACAGGCGGCCGAAATGAGCTTTCTCCGCAGGGTGGCCGGGCGATCCCTTAGAGATAGGGTGAGAAGCTCGGTCACCCGGGAGGAGCTCAGAGTAGAGCCGCTGCTCCTCCACATCGAGAGGGGTCAGCTGAGGTGGCTTGGGCATCTTTTTCGGATGCCTCCGGAACGCCTTCCTGGGAAGGTGTTCCGGTCCCGTCCCACCGGGAAGAGACCCCGGGGAAGACCTAGGACACGCTGGAGGGACTATGTCTCCCGGCTGGCCTGGGAACGCCTCGGTGTCCCCCCGGAAGAGCTAGAGGAAGTGTCTGGGGAGAGGGAAGTCTGGGCATCCCTGCTTAGACTGCTGCCCCCGCGACCCGGCCCCGGATAAGCGGGAGAAGATGGATGGATGGATGGATGGTATTGGTTTTATTGTTGCTACCTATTTTGATCATCAAAATGAAACAATTCAAAGAGAAATTGTTCGCTTAATCATTGATGTTAATATACCTACTGAAGTAAACATACCTTTTAAAAATTATAATGGTTCTCTCTTCTGACACAATCATGATCTTACAACAAGCTGATAGTTGAATTCATTAACATGCTCTGTGCTGGGGAAGACTGATACACTTCCATTCAGTTATATTTACCATACAATTAGGCTGCATTTATTACATTCTGCAAAATTCAAACAACTTCCTAGTTACATTGTCTGGTGCTTAAGGTGTTATACTGTTCTGATAGTGTCAGAATTTTGAAGTCTTCATATTTACCTGATGCAGAAAATTGCATTATAATACCTTTTGAGGTGAATGTTATATTGCAATAGTTTGCAATAGATGCACGACATCCTTTTAGATGTTGTGTTTACTGTACATTGGACCAGAAAATTATTCAAACATGTTTGAGGAAAAATGCAGATAAAATGATTTGATTGGATGAACAACTATTGTGTGTTAGAGAGATGTGTGGATTGTTTGGGCCTTCTGAAAACAATATCTAAACATTAAATAAGAAGGTATCATTACAAATGTTCTTTGTTTCTCATCCTTAATTTTTCGAAGTTGCACCTCCCTTTCCAAACATAGGAATGAATGTGTTTAAAATGTAAGATAGACAAACATACATTTTACCACATGCGGAAAAGCAACAAAAGGTGTGCCCCAATGAGAACTATAGTTAAAATGAAGTATCATGTTATTTATGCTCTAGACTTTAATGGTTTTCATAAAAGGCTCTCAAATGGCTATGTTTGTTTGTTTGTTTGTTAGTTACACAGACGCATCCAACCCCTAAGGTTGTTGGACAGATCAAAACTGCATTAAACCATATAACAGTCAACTCTCTGTGAGGTTTGGGTAAAACGTAGAATAACGTCATTGACACAGGTTTCCCAGATCTGTAGTCTATGGAGATAGAATACTGCCAATATGTTTGCATTCACAGCATACAATCCACACAAGTAAACCGTGATCTGTAAATACACAGCAGCAAATCCATAATTGTAAACCATGATTTGTATTTACACAGCATTAAACTCACAAATGTGCAGATGGAAACATAAAAAAATTGTAATTCACTATCCACAGACAAACACTACCTGACTCATATTCCTAAAATAACATTTGTATAAATGTAACCAGATTTGTCAGTCAACACTTATGTGTTAGAATTGTCGAGTGTGCTTTTGTGGGTCAAGTTGTGTGCATGGATCGCTTTACATTAGCCCACAGAATGTTGGCAGTTACGTTCCGATTTCAAATCACAGGTCAACGAACCATGTGAGTGAGACCACTAGTCGACATCTCTTTATGCACTTTGAGATTCCTCTATAATGAAAAGTGCTTTACAAACGCAATAAATGATTACTGTTATTATTAATGTAGTAGAATATCTTGGTGACATCCAGCCAATAAACACAGTGATGATGTCATCTATTTTTCAGTTTCAACATAGATGCAACCAACTGTGTCGCTTGATGTACATAGCTAGTTACGTTTTATAATAATTACCTTTTTCTCTTGTCAGTCACATAAATTATCAAATTAAATATCTCCATAATTGTCAGCCTAAGCAGATCTTCATACCAAATAAACAACCCAGGCTAATGCACAGGTTCCAGGTTAAAGGTCAAATCCATTCTGTCCACACCCGGTGCAGAGGTATATGTTCTCTATAATCTCCCCATCCTCTATATAGAAAAACAAAGGAAGAAAGTATGTGAACTATTTTAATCCTCTTACATCCCTTGTTTCTGCCAATGCAAATGTGATTATGGTCCCAGTGGTGTGCTTACTCTATGAAAGATCTTGTGTTCAACAGTTATATTCTTTCTGGGTATTATACAATGAACTTCCAAAACAATTTGGACAGTGACTCATGGCCCCATTTTCTTGTTTTATTTTGTTCTATATTGTAGCACCTTCAATTTGAAAATGAAGTGAAAATGAAGACTATCAGCTTTAATTTGAGCGTGTTCTCACCCAATTATTAGATGGAGAATGAAGAGGATATTACAGGATTGTATATATATGGGTGTAACACTGAATAGACCATAGTCAGAATCAGACCTATTTGTGTTTATTTTCCAGAAGGGCAATCCAAAATCAGGTAGAAGTCCAGAAACAGGTCAAACAGGGGCAAACGCTGTTTTAGGTGAAATCCAAGAATCGTATTCCAAAAGCAGGCAAGTAATCATTCAAACATCATTAGGAAGACCTAAAGATATGTAAAATTCTCAGAAAAGATGAGACTTCGCATGGGAACACAGGGATGTCAGGGGTAAAAATACACAGGCATCATTATAGCGAGTGAGACATAGGTGTGCAGGAATTAGTGAGACAATGGCAGATGACAGAATTGGGAATGGTGCAACAGGAGGGTGGAGACAGATTAAACCATCTGGGACATTAACAGGGGAAGGAGTTCTGAGTACTTTAAGGAAAGTTCAATATTCAGGGAAAGTGGAGCGCTGAGTTGTGACAATGTGCCCTGCACTATTCAGACAATTGGGTTCACATTTGTTTCCTACTTAGAAAGTGTGTTTTTTTAGCACCATTAATGCATGCCCAAGAGAGATCTCAATGTCTAGTCTTGATTACATGTTTTGCATTTGAGATCTATCACTTGTGTGACAACATATGGTCCAAAACTCAAGATCATCATGATGCAGATAAATGGATCAATAAATAGCCAAAACATCAGGAATGACGTTTGGTACATTAAGAAAAGCAACAAAGCACTAGTTCCGCAGTGGCAAACATCCTAGTTCATCAAGAAAGACCTACAGTGGATGACCAAAGAAGGATCTCCATAATGATTTGAAAAACATCATGCATTTGACAGACCAGGAGCGCTTTCCAGGAGGTAGGCATGGATATCTGCCACTACCATCTGCAGTCAATACCATCTGACTCACTAGTCTATCAGTGATGTAACTGCTCATGGCAGCAGCAGGATGAATTCTGAAGTGCACAGGAACATTTCATCTGCTCAAGCAGACGCAACCAAATGCCTCTTCTTCACACGCAGAAGACAAGACTGAAACCAATAGGCCCCAAAATAAGCCAGAACCAAAGATGGCTGCAGGACAGGCCTGGGAGAGCATCACCAGGGTTCAGACAGAAAACACCAAAGATTAGTTTAACCATTTATTGGGGAATTTAAGAACTGCAATGTCTTGGCATTAAGTTCTGCTCTTCGTGGGTAACTCAATACCTTCCCATGATTGTGTATACGATACTACCAACAATAACATCACCGTAATACTATTAATAGCAATCTCCATAGGCAATGAGCAAGGTACGTAGTACCGACCCTCGCCTCCAAGGAAACACAGAACCAAACAGGTGGATGCAAGGGTGGTGGGTAGATTTGACCCGCATGCTAGTACGACCATCAGCATATCAGACGAAGTAACCTGATATGGTATACATCTGACATCGTGATAGGAGTGATTTGACATCAGCTGATGTGTCGCTGACCAATAACAACTTCATTATACATCATTTTCATCTGTCTAAATAGTTTGGACACCCTCAAATCAGTGGAACTATAAACCAGGTCCTGTAATTTCAAATTAGTTAATCTCATATACAGGTGCTGGTCATAAAATTTGAATATCATCAAAAAGTTGATTTATTTCAGTAATTCCATTCAAAAAGTAAAACTTGTACATTATATTCATTCATTACACACAGACTGATATATTTCAAATGTTTATTTCTTTTAATTGTGATGATTATAACTGACAACTAATGAAAATCCCAAATTCAGTATCTCTGAATATTAGAATATTACTTAAGACCAATACAAAAAAAAGATTTTTAGAAATGCTGGCCAACTGAAAAGTATGAACATGAAAAGTATGAGCATGTACAGCACTCAATACTAAGTTTGGGCTCCTTTTGCCTGAATTACTGCAGCAATGTGGCGTGGCATGGAGTCGATCAGTCTGTGGCACTGCTCAGGTGTTATGAGAGCCCAGGTTGCTCTGATAGTGGCCTTCAGGTCTTCTGCATTGTTGGGTCTGGCGTATCGCATCTTCCTCTTCACAATACCCCATAGATTTTCTATATGGTTAAGGTCAGGCGAGTTTGCTGGCCAATTAAGAACAGGGATACCATGGTCCTTAAACCAGGTACTAGTAGCTTTGGCACTGTGTGTAGGTGCCAAGTCCTGTTGGAAAATGAAATCTGCATCTCCATAAAGTTGGTCAGCAGCAGGAAGCATGAAGTGCTCTAAAACTTCCTGGTAGACGGCCGCATTGACCTTGGCCTTCAGAAAGCACAGTGGACCAACACCAGCAGATGACATGGCACCCCAAACCATCACTGACTGTGGAAACTTTACACTGGACTTCAAGCAATGTGGATTCTGTGCCTCTCCTCTCTTCCTCCAGACTCTGGGACCTTAATTTCCAAAGGAAATGCAACATTTACTTTCATCAGAGAACATAACTCAGCAGCAGTCCAGTCCTTTTTGTCGTTAGCCTAGGCGAGACGCTTCTGACGCTGTATCTTGTTCAAGTGGCTTGACACAAGGAATATGACAGCTGAAACCCATGTCTTGCGTACATCTGTGCGTGGTGGTTCTTGAAGCACTGACTCCAGCTGCAGTCCATTCTTTGTGAATCTCCCCCATATTTTAGAATGGGTTTTGTTTCACAATCCTCTCCAGGGTGCGGTTATTCCTATTGCTTGTAAATTTTTTTCTACCACATCTTTTCCTTCCCTTCGCCTCTCAATTAATGTGCTTGGACACAGAGCTCTGTGAACAGCCAGCGTCTTTAGCTATGACCTTTTGTGTCTTGCCCTCCTTGTGCAAGTAGTCAATGGTCATCTTTTGGACAGCTGTCAAGTCAGCAGTCTTCCCTATGATTGTGTAGCCTACAGAACTAGACTGAGAGACCATTTAAAGGCCTTTGCATGTGTTTTGAGTTAATTCGCTGATTAGAGTGTTGCACCAGGTGTCTTCAATATTGAACCTTTTCACAATATTCAAATTTTCTGAGATACTGAATTTGGGGTTTTTCATTATAATCATCACAATTAAAAGAAATAAAGACTTGAAATATATCAGTCTGTGTGCAATGAATGTATACATTACACAAGTTTCACTTTTTGAATGGAATTACTGAAATAAATCAACTTTTTTATGATATTCAAATTTTATGACCAGCACCTGTAGATGTTAAAGAAATTAATGCCAACAGTTTGCATTTTAATCCCCTAGCTATCATTTCAGAGAATACAAAGACAATAAAATAATTTTACTGTCAAATACCTTTGAAATTCACCCTATGCAGGACAAAATTGTAATGTATTAAATTTTTTAATTTAAATTCATAGCAGATAAATGAAAGTGGGTATAGGGAGTTGGCTGTTGCAAGGGAGAGATTACGGTGGTAGAATTTGCATTTGTCAAAGGCGGCAGCTGAAACCTGGGAGAGAGAGAGCAAAGTCCACACACACACACACACACACTCCCTGGCGCCTGTGTAGTTTGGAGAGGACGCACACTCCCTTTCCCTTCTCCTCCCTCTCACAAACACACCCTCTCTACTTCTCTCTCCCTCTTTATCTAGCTTCCTCTATCTTTCCATGTCATTTGGACTGCTCACCCTCGCCTGGAATAATCAGAAAGACTGTGTGGAAGCGGCACAGCTCTGTCTCTCTCTCTCTTGACGATTCACCGCAGTAAAGAGCTGAGAGCACACAGAGACACAGGAACCAATGGTCATGGTGAAGGAAAAAGGTAGCGCTTTATACATTACAATTTCACAGGGGCTGGGTGCCTAAGAATTAGCTGGGGTTTTCTACAGAACAGGTGCTGTGCTGAATGTGTGTTTATTTTTGTAATATTTGAAAAAATCTACCTGGGTGTTAGGGAGGAAGCATTTTGTAACACTGGAGTGTGTATTTAGGTTTGTGTGTATCAGGTCGAGGAGTCTTTGTGGAGCCTGACCAGGCAGAGAAGGTATTAACTCATATCAAGTGCCAATAAAATCTGTGAATGTATGTGTTTGTGTGTGTGGTTTCAGAATAGCTCTGCTGTGTGCAATTGGTTAGCGTTGAGGTGAAACTGTTAAGCTTCGATCGTAGACATTATAATGGAAACCTTCGATCACTGTGTATTAATGCCTATTTTTTGTATATGATATATTTTCTGACATTTTAGGCTTTATTTGAAGGAGAAATATAAAGAGTTTTTCTGAAAGAGCTTTAGGCTGTCAGGGAAATTTCTTGAATTGATGTATTCCTACTGATTAAAGGACTGAGTCCCCATGTTTGGATAAGAAAAGGAATGTGGTAGAGTTCACTGTTACTCTGTAACCTGTGTACTCTCTCCTTGCAAGAATAAAACTGTTTATTGTGCAATTGAGTTTTCCTCTGTCTTACCTACCATTTTCGTAAATCGTTTGGACTTTAGAAATTGACATCACAAGGCCCTATTTGAACATTTTGGTGGTAAAAGTGTGGCAACAGCAGCTGAACCACCTTGGCACTTGAGTTTTGTTTTCAACATTTCATTGATACAACAACTATTTTCTGAATAAATATTGTGTAAGACTATTAAGAATTGAGAGGGTTTTGCATAATTTACCAGCAGCAGGCCATTACTGAGTGTGTCCCAAGGTTGGCAGAATGTTTGGGATGGGACTGCAATATGAATCAAACCTAGCTTTTTTGTCAACATCAAGAAATGTTAGACAGGAGTTTTTCAATGAGAACAGAGATGATAACATTGGGGAACATATGGGGAAGCTCAAGGAAAGATTAAGAGGAAATAAAGAAAAGAGCAGAAATGAGAAGGGAGGGGGAGACATAGCACACTAACAGTAAGCCCACCAGTGTAACCATGGCAACCAGTCAGTAAGCGTTCCGTCATAGAGGCCTTACCCCATTTCAGTCCCAGTCAAAAACACATATATCCAGACATAGCCTGTACTTTGGTTGTCAGAACTGCACTCTGTATTGTTTATCATCCTTCCAGTCCTATCTACTGATAAACAGTTACTTGCTTACTGGATTAGGTTTAAATAATTTTACAATAACCTTAGTTAGGGTCAAGATTAAAGTTAGTTGGTTGTTGAAAAGTTGCTGATGGTCTGAAGGTCTATTCAAGTCTTACCATACCCTGCTGGCTTTCAGTTCTACCTCATCATTTGGCACCCATTGGAGGGCCAATATAGCACCCTCTACAACTAAAGTTCAAATTCCAATGCCCCAGGCCAGTGAATGGAACATGGCTGTGAGTATGGTGCCTCTTTCAGATGTGACGTGAAATGGGCCTAACTGTTTTTCCTTGAAGATCTATGATCCTATGGAGCTTATTGTAGGAGTAGGGGTTTTTAAACCAGTTTTCCTAGGTTTTCCAGATTGGCAATATTTCCAATCTGGCCCTCATACCAATTGGCTCACTCATACCATTTCCCCCAGAAAAGATTCTCTAGATTGAAGATGTGAATGAGATTGTTTTCCCTGCCAACTTTCAAGGTAAAAGGATGGGGGGAAATAAATGTTTTTTGTAAAAATTAAATAAGGTTAACATTGTTTATTCGTTTTTTGACTAATCATTTTTTGTATTTCTCTTTGATACATTGGTTAGGATATATATATATATATATATATATATATATATATATATATATAAATTGGGTTTCTCACCAAATTTGACCTGTAATAACCTGTGTAGGTAGTTCTTTTGGACACTGAGCAGTTATTGCAATGCAGAGATAGCAGAGAACAGAATGTGTATTCACATTGTCATATGTGTTCAGTAGCTGTCACATTGATCCATTGAGGGGAACTACCTTCAGCAGAAGAATTCCATTTTACATGCACAATGTAGGACTGTAGGGCATGAAGTACATCGTGACGAAGGTCACTGAAGGCTGCATATTGTGAATAACTTGCTACATTTAACTTAGACCTAAATTGAACTGTGTTTGTCTTAGCCTCTGAAAGAATGCACTTGATTTCCATTTCACTAAGTCCTGAAAGTGGCAATCTGTAGTTTGTAAATCACATTTTTCACTCATTGGCATAGCCAGTTCAGGCAGGAAACCCGCATGGTAATTGGTCAGCAATGTTTCAGCTTGTGCCGGGGTTCACTCCTATCACAGTATCAGATTTCATACTGACTATTTGGTTCTTTTGTTAATTGTGGGGTCAGTACTGTGTACATTGTTCATTGCCTATTGGGATTTCTATTAATGATAATATGGTGTTGATATCGTTCTTAGTAGTATTGTATACACGTGTGATGGCAGTCAGTTACCCCAGAGAAGCAGAACCTAACACAAAGACCTTTTGAAGTATGTGGATGTCTCCAATAAATGGTAAAACTAATATGTGGGATTCTATGTCTGAAATATTTTCAAATGTTTCTGAGGCCACTTGAACCTGCGTCTATGTTCACTTTGTTTTCTCCATGGACAGTAGCTTCTGGCGTCGCATTGGACTGCCGCTTCTCTTCGGAACTGTGCCTAATTTTTTGTCTGGTTTATTGCCACTCATTGGCCGCGGTGGTGGCCTTGCTGTTTTGCACAAATCAATTTATAAAGTAACTCAGCTGTCTCTTCCCTAATTTCTCTCATTTGAAAACATCGCCTCCAAATCAACCTGTTCCCTCACCACTATTCTACTTTATCGACCTCCAAAAAACAATGATCCATTTCTTTCGGGCCTAGCAGAACTACTCACCATAGCGGTATCACTTTCCTCCCGCCTTCTGCTGCTTGGCGACATGAACATTCACATTGATTCCTCAAGCTCTAAACTCACCTTTGATTTCACCACTGTCCTGGACTGCTTTAATATCACCCAACATGTCAATTTCCCAACCCACATCAAGGGCCACATTCTTGACCTAATTTGCACTGTTGCACTCAACATCACTCACATCTCCCCTTCACTGTTCCCCTTATCTGACCATAAGACCCAGAATTTCTCTTTTTCCTCACACAATACTGTAAAACGACTCATCTCCTTCCGCAACATAAAAGCTGTCGACCCCCAGACACTCTCGGATGCAATCTGTTCTGCCCTTCCCCTGGACCTTGCACGCCCGAAGACCTCACCAACCAGTTCAATACTACTCTATCAGCTACCCTCAACCCCTCTTCAAACAAAAAATGTCACCTTCACATCCTCTTCACCCTGGTTTACATCTGAGCTTTGTGCCATGAAGCAGGAGGGCCACCGGCTTAAATGTTGAACCACAACTGGCTTAACTGTTCATGCTGAAGCCTATTAGCTTCACCTTTCCTTGTACAGAGATGCTCTTCATGCGGCCAGAAGCTCTTTCATCTCCTACACCATGAAAACCTCCAACACAAACTCCCGGACTTTGTCCACTATCCACTATCAACAACCTCCTCCTACAACCCAGTGAGCCCTCCACATAATCCACTGTGCTCGCAAACTCTTTTCTTTAGTTCATAAAGGACTTTAAGATTACTCACATTAATGCTTCCTTGGCTAACCCATCTCCCCAGTTCCTTCTTCCACTCTCAACCACCTACCCTCTCCTGTTATACAAACCTTCCTGAGCACCTTCACCCTAGTCGACTCACCATTTATCACAAAACTTATTTTATCTTCAAAAACAACTACCTGCTTCCTGGATCCCCTTCCTGTCACTCTCATTAAGGCCTGCCTTCCTGCTCTCTGTCCTTACACCACTCAAATAGTAAATCTTTCTCTCTACCATGGCATCGTCCCCTCCAGCTTTTAACATGCTGTTGTCACACCCATCCTAAAGAAACCTGGCCTGGAGACTACCAATTTCAATAACGTCTGCCCCATCTCCAACCTCCCCTTCCTTGCGAAAACCCTGGAAAGGACTGTTGTCAACCAACTTCAATGCCTCCTCCTCAATAACTGTCTGTTTGAGCCTTTTCAATCTGGCTTCCAACCACTTCACAGTACTGAAACTGCCCTCCTCAAAGTTGTTAATGACCTTCTTATCTCTGCTGATGCTGGCGCCCTCAACGTCCTTATCCTGCTTGACCTGAGTGCTGCCTTTGACACAGTCAATCACCAGATCCTCCTCCCCAGGCTCAAAGCCTTGGGTGTTGAGGGAGCCGTACTTTCCTGGCTACCCTCATACCTCACCAACCGTACTCACAACATTTCGCTCTATGGTCATAATTCTGACTCAGCTGTAGTCACACAGGGTGTCCCCCAGGGTTCCGTTCTTGGGCCCCTGCTCTTTATCATCTACATCCACCCCCTTGGTCAGATCCTCCGTCACCTTAAACTGGACTTCCACTGCTATACCGATGACACTCAAATCTACCTCAGCACTAAATCCCTCACCAACCCTCCTCTGTCTCATATTGAAATTTGCATGGCAACAATAAAACCTGGCTGCAGCAGAACTTCCTCAAGCTTAACGTTGACAAAACTGAACTTCTACTACTTGGTACAAAATTCCACACTAACCAAAGCCGGCACCTTCACCCTCACTATTGATGACTTTGTTGTATCTCCATCCCCTCATGCACGCAACCTTGGTTTCATACTGGACTCCTCACTCAGCTTCCAACAACACATAAAACAGACAAATCCTCATTCTTCCACCTCCGCAATATTGCCAAGTTACAGTCTTCCCTGTCCCGCACTGCTGCTGAAACTCTAATACATGCATTCATTTCTGCCCGTCTTGACTATTGCAATTCTCTCCTTTCTGGCATTAACACTTCATCTCTCCATAAACTACAACTAGTTCAAAATTCAGCTGCAAGACTTCTCACACACTCCAAATCCTGGCAGCACATCACCCCATCCTACAAGAACTCCACTGGCTCCCAATCTCTAAACGCATTGATTTCAAAATTCTACTTCTCACGTATGAAGCCCTCCACCAACTCACTCCACCCTTTCTCTCTGACCTTATTCCCCAATACCATTCCTCCAGGTCACTCCGCTCTGCCACTGCTGACTTCCTTATCATCGCTCGATCCAAGCTGCAGGGCTTTGGAGACAGGACTTTTACACGGGCTGCTCCAAGACTTTGGAATGCCCTTCCACAATTAATCTGTGACTCCAAATCTTTTGCTATCTTCATCCACCACCTCAAGTCTCATCTGTTCAAACAAGCCTATCCCTAGTCCCAGCCCTTTTTTTTGACCCACCCCCCCTTTTTGTTTTGTTAGCCACTGTTTATCTCATTGCTCTATCCATAGTTGTTTGTTATGTAGGTATTGTAAAGCGTCTTTGGGTCTTTGAAAACCGCTATATACATTTCATGTATTATTATTATTATTGAACCGATGACATGTTATCCATTTTGCAATTGTGACCTTGATTCGTAAGCAGGTTCAAGATAGTCAAAGATTGAGAAGATTCCTCAAATGCTCATCCCGCATTTCATTTCTCATTGATCATTTCCGCCATTGTCGAAGCGGCCGCTCGGAGCTGTGGCCGTAAGGTCTCCGGTGCCTGTCGAGGCGGCAATCCCCGAACCCGGTGGTGGACACCGGAAGTAAGGGATGCCGTCAAGCTGAAGAAGGAGTCCTATCAGGCCTGGTTGGCTTGTGGGACTCCTGACGCAGCTGACGGGTACCGACAGGCCAAGCGGGCTGCAGCCCGGGTGGTTGTGGAGGCAAAAACTCGGGCCTGGGAGGAGTTCGGTGAGGCCATGGAGAAGGACTATCGGCTGGCCTCGAAGAGATTCTGGCAAACCATCCGGCGCCTCAGGAGAGGGAAACAGTGCCCTACCAACGCTGTTTACAGTAGAGGTGGGCAGCTGTTGACCTCAACTGAGGATGTCGTCGGGCGGTGGAAGGAATACTTCGAGGATCTCCTCAATCCCGCCGTCACGTCTTCCATTGAGGAAGCAGAGGATGAGGGCTCAGAGGTGGACTCGTCCATCACCCGGGCTGAAGTCACCGAGGTGGTTAAGAAACTCCTCGGTGGCAAGGCACCGGGGGTGGATGAGATCCGCCCTGAGTACCTCAAGTCTCTGGATGTTGTGGGGCTGTCTTGGCTGACACGCCTGTGCAACATCGCGTGGCAGTCGGGGACAGTGCCTCTGGGATGGCAGACCGGGGTGGTGGTCCCTCTTTATAAGAAGGGGGACCGGAGGGTGTGTTCCAACTATAGGGGGATCACACTTCTCAGCCTCCCCGGGAAAGTCTATGCCAGGGTTCTGGAGAGGAGAATACGGCCGATAGTAGAACCTCGGATTCAGGAGGAACAGTGTGGTTTTCGTCCAGGCCGCGGAACACTGGACCAGCTCTATACCCTCTACAGGGTGATGGAGGGTTCATGGGAGTTTGCCCAACCAGTCCACATGTGTTTTGTGGATTTGGAGAAGGCATTCGACTGTGTCCCTCGTGGCATCCTGTGGAGGGTGCTTCGGGAATATGGGGTCCTGGGTCCTTTGCTAAGGGCTGTCAGGTCCCTGTACGACCGAAGCAGGAGCTTGGTCCGCATTGCCGGCAGTAAGTCAGACTTGTTCCCTGTGCATGTTGGACTCCGGCAGGGCTGCCCTTTGTCACCGGTTCTGTTCGTAATTTTTATGGACAGAATTTCTAGGCGCAGCCAGGGGCCGGAGGGTGTCAGGTTTGGGGACCACACGATTTCGTCTCTGCTCTTTGCGGATGATGTTGTCGTGTTGGCCCCTTCAAGCCAGGACCTTCAGCATGCACTTGGATGGTTTGCAGCCGAGTGTGAAGCGGTGGGGATGAAAATCAGTACCTCCAAATCCGAGGCCATGGTCCTCAGTCGGAAAAGGGTGGCTTGCCCACTTCAGGTTGGTGGAGAGTGCCTGCCTCAAGTGGAGGAGTTTAAGTATCTAGGGGTCCTGTTCACGAGTGAGGGAAGGATGGAACGGGAGATTGACAGACGGATCGGTGCAGCTTCTGCAGTAATGCGGTCGATGTATCGGTCTGTCGTGGTGAAGAAAGAGCTGAGCCGCAAGGCGAAGCTCTCGATTTACCGGTCAATCTACGTTCCTACTCTCACCTATGGTCATGAGCTTTGGGTCATGACCGAAAGGACAAGATCCCGGATACAGGCGGCCGAAATGAGCTTTCTCCGCAGGGTGGCTGGGCGATCCCTTAGAGATAGGGTGAGAAGATCGGTCACCCGGGAGGAGCTCAGAGTAGAGCCGCTGCTCCTCCACATCGAGAAGGGTCAGCTGAGGTGGCTTGGGCATCTGTTTCGGATGCCTCCGGAACGCCTTCCTGGGAAGGTGTTCCGGTCCCGTCCCACCGGGAAGAGACCCCGGGGAAGACCTAGGACACGCTGGAGGGACTATGTCTCCCGGCTGGCCTGGGAACGCCTCGGTGTCCCCCCGGAAGAGCTGGAGGAAGTGTCTGGGGAGAGGGAAGTCTGGGCATCCCTGCTTAGACTGCTGCCCCCGCGACCCGGCCCCGGATTAAGCGGAAGATGATGCGATGCGATGCGATGATGCGATTGATCATTACAGCCTTGCAGAACTTTGGCATTCTGGTTGTCACTTTGTTGAGGTAATCTGAAAAGATTTCACCCCATGCTTCCTGAAGCACCTCCCACAAGTTGGATTTGCTTGATAGGCACTCGTTAATTCAAGTTCAAAGTTTATTTATCAAATGCACCAAATAACACTGCGTCATTCTGAACATTCTGAATCAACTTGTGGCATGGAATTAGGAAATATATTAAGTAAAAATATAGCAATAATATACATAACAATGTAATCTAGCAGCAATTTTAAAGGTTGTATAATGGGGAATATGAACAATATGGTGGTGAGTGTGTTATGCCTATGAATGGTGTATAAAAAACAATATTCTAATGTACATGAGAAGACACTAGAGCATTTGGAATGTTTGTGTATAATCAAAATGATCATAGATCAGAGCCTTATGGCTTGAGGGAGAGTCTGGAAGTGCGTGCCCCGATGCTCTGGTACGACTAACATACAGTGTGAGGTGTGAACAGATTGCCTGGATGGCTGTATACTTTGATGATGTTCCGTGCTTTCCTAAGGAATCGTGTATGGTAGATGCCTTGCACAGAGGGCAGATAGCAGGCGATGACGCGCTCCACAGACTTCACCATCCTGAAGTCCACGACCATCTCCTTAGTCTTGCAGACGCTGAGTAGTTGTTGTCCTGGCACCATGTAAGCCAGCTTCTTTACCTCCTGTCTGTAAGCAGTCTAATCATTGTTGGAGATGAGACCCAGGATGGGTGTGTCATCCGCAAACTTAAAGATGATGTTGGAGCTGTGTGTGGCCACGCAGTCATTGTGTGAACAGAGAGTACAGGAAGGGACTGAGTACATAGCCCTGGGGGGCTCCGGTTCTTAGGGTCAGTGCAGAGGAGGTCTTCCTTACGAGCAGACACCACTTGGGGTCTGCTCGTAAGGAAGTCCAGGATCCAATTGCAGAGGGAGGTGTTAAGTCCCAGGGTCCTGAGCTTCAGAACAAGCTTAGTGAGCACAACAGTGTTGAAAGCTAAAATGTAGTACACAAACAGCATCCTCACATGTGTTGCCTTTTTCCAGGTGGGAGAGGGCGGTGTGTGTCGGTATGTCAAGCGGCTCCCACAACATCTCATTAGTGTTGAGGTCTGGTGACTGTGCTGCCACTCCATTAAAGGCAGAATACCAGCTGACTGCTTCTTCCCTAAATAGTTTTTATCCTGTACAAATCTCCCACTTTACCACCACTAAAGCTCCAGACCATCACATTACCTCCACCATGCTTGACAGATGATGTCCTCTCCTCCAGCATATTTTCATTTGCTCTGCATCTCACAAATGATCTTCTTTGTGATCCGAACACCTCAAACTTATTCTGTCCATAACACATTTTTTTCCAATCTCCTCTGTCCAGTGTCTGTGTTCATTTCCCCATTTTAATATTTTATTTACTTTTGGCCTGTGTGATGGCAATGCCATTGAACAGAACCCTCTTGGAAGTAGGTACAGAGACAAAATTATTGTGGCACAATTAGCAGTTTTATTACTAGAAAGGAGAGCAGAATCATAGTTCACAAAATAAACCTTGAGACATATCTGTTGGAAATACATTCAAGCTGGAAATACATTCAATACTTACACAAGAATGGGTGGTAGTAAGAATCTGCATATTCATCCTGTGAAGACAACATGTTTTCCTTATCCTTTCCTAACCCCTGTTGTGTTTTTCTTTATCCTGGCCTAAAACACATTGTTCTGTCTTTTCCCTGAATCAGACATAAGGTTTACATTTACATCAACACAACATACTTCCTTTCCCACATACACAGGGACTCAGTACTTTTCAATGAACTCCATACATAAACCAGTAATTCCTTTATAGATTTGTGGAATTCAAAAATACATCGGTTAATGAAATTCTACAACACCAGTCTGAGATATGGCTTTGTCTTTGAAACTCTGCTTAGAAGGCCAGCATCTCGGAGTTGCCTCTTAACTGTTGACGTTGATGAGTTTTGTGGATAATATTTAATTTGACATCTTCCCAATGGTTTTCTCTGGTTTATTTTGGACTAGCATTGGCAGAATATTTACAAATATGTGATAAAACGCTATGTACAACTCTAATAAATATAAGCATATTTTTTAAGCGTTTGAGGAATACCCAGGCTGACATTGATCTGAAAATTAAAATGTTGGAAATATTTTTCCTCCAGGGAAGCTCCCCAGTGAAGTAGAAAGCTAGCTTTCTAGTAGTAGGAAGCTACCCTTTACCCATATGTCTTTGTCCAGAGCAACTAATGTGGAACAAGTAGCAAAAGCATTTGTTCTCTCGGTTATTGTTATACCATCGTCAGGATAGTCCACAAAATGGGAATTCTAAACCACACGTTGTATAATGTCAGCTAAAAGCTAGCAAGCTCTTTTCTAATTAGCTCTTGAAGGTTGAACATAGAAAGCTACAATATTACAATGGGACACTAAAACACTAAATGCCTGTTTTCTAGATTGTTATACCAGAAGCAGGAAAGGCTGTCTAAATTTTGTACACCCATACTTGTTTCATAGTATTGCAACCCTGGGTTTTTCAGTGAACCACATAGCTGCCCTGAATTAAGATGGTGTTCTCAAAAAATCTCAAGTTGTGAGATAATACTTTCTGGAGTACAATGATGCCATGAATCGGACAACGATGAGGAAATCCCACACTTGGATATTGTTCAAAATGTGGCATTTCATTGCAGTGCCAATGGTGGAAAGAAAACGCTGGCTCGTCTTGTATAAAACAACTGTCCACGGATTACGTTTACAAGCAAAGGACAATCATGGCAGTAATGATAGCGACAATGAAAGATCCATAGATTCTTGGAGCATTGAACACCTTGAGTGTGAAAGGTAGCAAAAACACACATTGTAAACAAGGTCAACAGACTAAATGCAAACAATATAGGACTTTCATTATAAACCACCTGATTGACCGGTCATTCATCGAGTTGTGAGTGATTATGCCTAATCTATAAACCTATTACCGCTCAGTGGCTGTCCACCTGCACTCAAACTATCTGCACTCATATTGCTGCTACTATTTATAATGAATCCTGCTGCTAAGCTACTTTACCTTTCACTGTACTGTTTATACCTGATGTATCAAGTCCATGTGAAATTTGTATTTTGTTTGATATACAGTAATATGTGTTTATTAGAGACCAACCAGACCAGTTTAGCACAAGGTTAGAGTGTCCCCATTTGAATACTTAAATAGCTGGGGGGGTTAAAGCCTAAGAGGGTGGGAACTACGCTGAATGGGCGTAAACAAAGACCAGCTCTCTGGCAATTGTGAAACTTTCAAGCCTCTTTTTCTCAAAACTAAGTAGTGCAGATTATCAACTTTTAAACCAGCATATCTTTCCCATAACTTTATCAAACAGTATTGTATTATATACCATTACAAAGCTCTGAATCTGGACCTTTAAAAAAATTAAAAGCCAAACACAAATATTGTGATAGTACCCCGTTCAGGAATTCTGTCACATATTAGTCTTGTTGTACGGCTATATCCTTGTTTAATTATGTATTGCATATACTACTTAATTCAATACTGATACGTGTCAAAATAGTGGGAGCTATAAACCATATCAAAAATACTGATGGAACATATCAGAATGTTTAGCTTCGAATGTTGATATAACATACTATTATTTCTTAACATTTTAACCGCAGTGTGAAATTTCCAACTTGTAGCCTAATTTGCCATTAAGAAATGCGTCGCCTATGCATTATCGTTTGAGCAGTTTACTGACATGGATGGAAATATCAGTCTGAAATGTGAGAAAAGAGCAGAGTACAGGAGATTCAAAGATGTTTAAATAGTTGAAACATTAAGGTATACCCACTCCAGGCACCAAACCACGGTCTTCATCTATGCATAAATATTGTGATAATGCGCTATCAAATGTCTTTTGATGTTTATAATATTTTTCTACCTGGAATTTGTACCAGGAGAGTTGCCATAGTGAACCCAGTCAATCCTTTTCAGATTAAAGAACAGTCAGAGTTGCATCTTTGGAATGACCTGGGCATTATATTTATTTTCCACCAAAAGTAGCATTGCATCATTGGGATGAGAAAGAAAACAAAATCTGCTAATACCCGTTCATGCTTTTGTTTGGACAAAAAAAACACAGAGAAGCTCTCTTTCCAAAATCCTCCTATTCCATTATGGTCATTTCGTCACAAAGATAGTTTTCATTTAGTTATTGTCTTTTCTGAATCTATTTAGTTAGTTATTTAGTCTTGTCAACTGCCACTGAAAAATATGTATTTGAAAAATATTTTCACTATTTTTATTGATGAAATGAACACTGCCTTGTACATATAACAATTGCACAGAGAGGCAGAAACTAAATATTTCAGATAGCTTACATAAGCTTGTGAATGTGTGCACGTGACACGTCAGCACACGTACATGTGTGTGCGCTGACTGGTGTCATGTGCAGTAAATCCAACTGTACAGTTCCTGGAGACATTAGAGATAGTAAATATTAGATGCCATTAATGTCACTGTTTATTCACTGATCATGTTATCACAAAACCATGTTCTCCAGCAGGTGGATGGTTAATGTTAATGTAGTCTTATTTACCTTAGCTGGTAATGTGCGAAGCTGGCAAAATCAGAATATTGTGTTCAATTCCGCCAATTTAAGCAATCATGACAGTAGATTGCTCTGTACAACTTGCTTTGATCAATCATTTAAATACATTTCAGTCATTTAAATATATGACAGTAATTTCAATATGTCAGTCATTTAGGTATATATCTGTCATTTAAGTATATGCAACGAAGGCAGTGGCCTAGAATGCTTGGCAACGCTTGGCCACTGTTTAGGATTTTCTGAAGCTTCTTTGTTTTAATCGCATATTATTTTAATTTCTCATAAAAAAAACTAAAGAAAAATTATATGTTATGCTATAATATTTTTGTTTGGTTTCATGTTGTGATTGTTAAGGATTATATTATTTTATTTGTTGATTAAACACATGGTCCAACCAAAGTGTATGCTCTGTTACAGGCGAATGCCAAATTGTACAGGGGACTTCCACAATGGGCTTCTGGGAAGCAATCAGGGTTAACTGTCTTTCTTAACTTTTCAATTACTGGTCAGATGCTGTAACTGCTAGGCTATGTGAAGTGAACCTTGTTTGTTGTAAATAGTCGGTGACCTTTCATAGAAAGATGAAAAAGGGAAGCCAACAAATTAGTGAGTAGGTTTTTCCCTTAACATTAACAAGATTGGCCACAGGCTATGGGTCAAATTTGGCCATGAGTTTTTGGTGACCAGTGAAACCTGATTTTCCACAATTAATACTCGCTCCAGCAACTGATAGAGGCTATAAATACATATCAGTTTCACCTTCAAAATAAATTCGGCATCAACAATAAAAATGCTGTCATATTTTTCCATCAAAATAAAGGTCTGCGGTGTGCATATATTGTCTTGTGTTAATTTTCAAATGGGAAAACTGGGGAAAATATAAAAGAAACAAAATTACTATTTAAATAATAATTAAGTATATGTTGAGTACATATCGAATATAGAGGTATATATAAAAAAATCTTATTTTGCTTGTGCTCATTTGGTTTGGAGAGGGATTGTGTCATAAATCCCACCACACTATATTTTCCAATACTCATGAGAGTTTGAGTTGCAAATATAATGTGCAATCATTGGGCACTGTGTGCTACATCAAGGAAAACTATATTTTTTACCCCCTCGTAAACCCACCCCGTTGGCAAAAATGTAGGGGAAACCTTGGTGGCGTATTGTTTATTGGGACCTCGTATCTTATCATAAACATGGGCCAATCACATGTCCCTGTACATATTACTGACAGCAACAAATGTGTGCTGTGTGAGTGTGTGTGTGTACACAGGGTTTACCACAAATCCAAAGTAAAATAAGGGGGATATTTCCCTTTGAGGAGAAAGGTGTTTTTGTTTATCTTAATGGTTAGAGGTTACAATAAAGTTTAGGGTTAAAGTTGGGGTTAGGGTCTGTCTATGCTGTTTTTCTTTTGTAGATTGGAATCAAAATCAACAATGTGGACACATGGCTGCGGTCCTCTCTTTTCCCTGAATGGCTTTTGTTGCATTTCAAAACTTCTGTTGGTTATGAATTCCATCTGTGAGCTCTGCAGTCAGAACACAAGTGCTTACTTCTGCCATCCAGCTTACCCAAGTGCATGCTCTGAACAGATAAGCAGCTATTTTTATGGGCACTGGTGAGATGGATGTGTTTGTTTGTCATGCTTATGTGTGTGTGTTTGTTTTTGTGTGTCTGCCATTTTTATGTGTCAGGGGGTTGATACAACACATTCTTCCTCTTTTAACCACATTCAGGGGTTTCAATTGGAAAATTATTAGATTGGAGTGGGATGCAATGCTTCCCACCACATAAACATGAGAGATTGAGAGCAGGGCCAACTCAGAAAGAGAGAGGATGAGAAAGGCAGAAAAGAAATAGATGGGCTTAAATGTATTATTGTTATTAATAAAGTATTTATTAAATAAATACTTGTTGTCATTATTACATGCAATTTAATAATAAATTGTCATTTCATGCTTTTTGCCGGACCGCATAAGCGGAACTGGCCAAGAAGAGCGAATGTCTCTTAATGAGTGACTGACTGACTGACTGAATACACCTTGTTAAATAGCGTAGTGGTTAGAGAAGTGGACCTGTAAACTATAGGTCCCAAAGTTTGTATCTGCTCGCTGGCGAGGCGAAGTATGCATTCTGAATTATTCCATATAGACGAAATCTTTGCTGGCTTAAACCTTCAGTATCTACATTATCTTAAGCCTGAAATAAAACAGTTTATGGTTATATTGGGACTGTTTCTGGTGTATTTTCGAAGTATGCATCCGTGCATGTGTTTTGGGTCAGGATAGAAAAACATTTGTTGGCTACAACATACATTAGTTACATTATAGTAAGCCTTAACTTAAACTGTATACGGTTTTATTGCGACTGTTTCTGGCATGGAAAAGTTCATCTTCAGTCTCGATAGAAATTGCTAGATTTTTATGATTATTCCTAGGAAGTTAATAAATACTAGTAAGCCTATTACTGGCTAATAAGCTGTTAAAAAAGTCAGTGACAAAAGCAATACAGTTCATAGACACTATGGTGCCGGTAAATTTAATAAGAAATGTTTAGTCAGTTTAACACAATCCTCAATGGAGTCTAGCGACTCCTGAAATGTGTAATACCATGGTGTAGTGGTTAAAGACAGTGCCTCTCATGTGGAAGACCTAAGTTTGAATCTATTGAGAGCAACCACATTTATTAATTATTTCTGGTAGATTTCACGATTCTCTTGTCTTTTCACTTGATGAAAAAGTTATCGTTGCCTTTATTGATAGTTGTTGTATAAATGTCATTCACGAAAGAAAAAAGTATGTTGTTTTGCCATGAAAGAAAAAAATGTGTTCTTATGCCATGAAATGAAATAGCTTTGGCAGACTTGCTAGCAATTGCTCAATTCTTATGACTATTCCAGTAAGTTAGTAGATACCGTTAAAGCTTATTACTGGCTAATTCGCTGTTAAAACGGACAGTGGCAAACGGCATACATTGCCGCTATTTGTGGTGGAGATGAACTTAGTAAGAAACATAGTCAGTTTAACTGTATCAATGTCATTCACTAATGGCCAATTAACTATTAAAACGGCCAGTGGCAAAAGAGGATTTGTTCAGTATAGAGACAAGAGGCTATTCTGACACCCTGTGAATACAGCTCTGTGGTGTAGTGGTTAATGACACAGCCTTTCATGTGGGTGACCTGGTTTCAAATCTTGACATGGCAACACCCCCATTGTCTGCAGGCTTGCCTAATTTCTTATTTTAAGAAAGAAATACATGTTCTATACGTTTTTTAATTTTATTGCTCTGAAAATCAGTGTTGACCTATGTGTTTAAAATGTAACATTTATGTACAGCACAGTAAGTTTAGGTGTAAGTACAGTGAAATGTTTACTCACAAGCTTATTTCCAGCAATGAAGTAATTAAGTTATAGTTATGTAGTTAATATGGATAATGAAAACACAGATAAATAAGAAAAATAAATCATATAGTCAGATAAAACATTAATCAAGTGCAATTAAACTCTATTTAAACTGTATTTACAGCAACCTCCAAAATAAAGTAATGATTTCCCACTGACTATGTTCTGACAATGTGATGTATATTAGTGATTAATGGAGGTTGCTATATATTCAGTGGAGCAGGTGTTTACTTGCATTTGCAGTTTTGGGTAGCAATGTTAAAGCACCTGCTTTGAAGCTGAAAGGTGCTTATTTACAAGCTCTTTCAGTACAATAGTAATAGTAATAGTAGTAATAAATTATCAATATATGTGTATAACGTGGAATGGTCAGTGCCAGTATCATACTCAATTTGCAGGGGTACTGAAGTGGTTAAAGAAAGTACACTAAATAACAAAATAATTAGAGTATCACTCATTTATTTTTGAGCCCAACATCAGATTTAAGTCAAATGCAGGAGAATTAGATTCTGAAAATTATACATTAATCAAACACACCTGAGCTTTATGCAGCCACTTGCAGAATGACAAAAGCACCAGTACAGAATAAAGCAACTAGTAACAACTACCATACTGTGTGCCCACCAATCTATGGTAGTCTACCACCAACACCCATCACCATAAGTCAGGGTAAACAAAATATGTGACAGGTAGAGAGTCTTGACAGCTAGAGACATTGACCGTAAAACATGTACACCACACAGGCTCACTTTATACAACAGATCTAGAACGGCTGAATGAAAGCCGTCACAAACAGCCGAAACAAAGTGCATTTCCTTCACTTAGACCTAATTAGCCAGTGGTGACAATCATAACTATAGAAAAACACATTAACTAATCCAAATCTACTGCTATTACTTCACTTACCAGAATAATTTAAGTTCAGCACACAAAGTAATCACTGATCTAACATTTAAATAGAAAAGTGTTTCATCCAGCCACAAATGTTCACATTTTCATAGATAGCTAACACTGAGCTAGCTGCAATCCCCAAAAAACTGTGGTACGTAATGTGTGAAACACTACCTCTTGTTGAAACGTTATCTTGAAATGAGCGATTAACAAATTAGCCACAATATCCACATAGAGAACACACGCTGCAGCCACCACTAAAACAATTTGCAAGGCAAAAGCAAGTCGATCATTTGAGGTGCTTCTTCAAAGCGATGCTTGTTCAGACCAGAATCTTTTCACTGTTACACATAAGGTTGAGCTGACCATATTCCCCAGCTTTTAAACCAAGACTGAGTTCACAGGAGCCCAACATACACAAAGATGTGCTAGAGAGAGACATGACAACTATCCACCTGTGTATCCCAGGCCATGCTGTGCCAATTTGCGCTGCCCTATGTAGGATGCTTATGCACTGTCAGAATAAAGCAACCAGGATGGGAACCATGGCCACTCTCATGTTTTTATATTTACTCCCCTCACCCCATTTTCGCACAAATTAGCATATAGTGTTTTTACATGAATCAATGTTGACTCAAATTGTCTGTAGTCTGCGTATACTGTTCCTATGTTGTCTACTTTTAGCAGCACCATTTATCAGTAAAATTATGCTTGTTTAAAAGTATTGGTTGAATAAATATAATTCCTATTCTTTGTGTACAGATTCTGAAGGCCTAACTAGAAATGGCTAAGCCGCCTCGATTTTCTATCTAAACACCAACAAATAAAAGTCCTGGGATCTTTGGGATGTGGTGGAACGGAAGCTTCGTGCCCTGGATGTGCATCCCACAAATCTCCATCAACCGCAAGATGCTATCCTATCAATATGGGCCAACCTTTCTAAAGAATGCTTTCAGCCCCTTGTTGAATCAATGCCATGTAAAATTAAGGCAGTTCTGAAGGCGAAAGGGGGTCAAACACAGTATTAGTATGGTGTTCCTAATAATCCTTTAGGTGAGTGTGTATATATATATATATACAGTATCTCACAAAAGTGAGTACACCCCTCACCTTTTTCTAAATATTTGAGTATATCATTTCATGTGACAACACTGAAGAAATGACACTTTGCTACAATGTAAAGTAGTGAGTGTACAGCTTGTATAACAGTGTAAATTTGCTGTCCCCTCAAAACAACTCAACACACAGCCATTAATGTCTAAACCGCTGGCAACAAAAGTGAGTACACCCCTAAGTGAAAATATCCTAATTGGGCCCAAAGTGACAATATTTTGTGTTGCCACCATCATTTTCCAGCACTGCCTTAACCCTCTTGGGCTAAGAGGGACTGACTGACCCTCTCTTCACCAGAGCTTCACAGGTTTCCACTCCTCCATGACAACTTCACAAGGCTGGTGGATGTTAGAGACTTTGTGCTCCTCCACCTTCCGTTTGAGGGTGCCCCACAGATGCTCAATAGGGTTTAGGTCTGTTAACATGCTTGGCCAGTCCATCATCGAGTTTCAGCTTTGCCCAACACCTCATCGTCTAATGGTTAAACAGAGACCTGGAGAGGCCTACAAGCCACAGTGTCTCGCACCCACTGTGAAATTTGGTGGGGGATCGGTGATGATCTGGGGATTCTTCAGCAAGGCTGGAATTGGGCAGATTTGTCTGCCAAGCACAAGATTATCCTGGAAGAACACCTGCTTTCTTCTGCTCTGATAATGTTCCCCAACTCTGAGAATAGTTTTTTTCCACCAGGACAATGCTCTATGCCACACAGCCTGGAGCATTGTCAATCAAGTTGTGGATGGAGGATCACCATATCAAGACCCTGTCATGGCCAGCTCAATCTCCAGACCAGAACCCCATTGAAAACCTCTGGAATTTGATCAGGCAGAAAATGTATGGTCACAAGCCATCAAACAAAGCCGAGATAGTTGAGTTTTTGTGCCTGGAGTGGCATAAAGTCACCCAACAGCAATGTTACAGACAAGTGGAGGGCATGCCAAAATGCATGAAAGCTGTGATTAAAAATCAGGGTTATTCCACCAAATATTGATTTCTGAACTCTTCCTAAGTTAAAACAAGAATATGAATTTTTCTTTGCATTATTTGAGGTCTGAAAACAATGCATATTTTTTGGTTATTTTGACCAGTTGTTATTTTCTACATATACATACTCTAAATGACAATATTTTTATTTGGAATTTGGGATTAATGTTTATAGAATAAAACAAAACTCTTAATTTTACTCAAACACATACTTGTGAATAGTAAAACCACAGAAACTGTTTATTTTGCAGTGGTCTTAATTCTTTCCAGAGCTGTGTATACATTAATTACAAATAAACACTTACTATCAAAAAAAATATTTTACTTTGATGTTCAGGTACCTAAATCGCACTTGAACGCTGTGGTATCAAAATCAAACTATGAGTTAAAAAATATTTTACAATATTTTTATAATTTGTTAATTATAATTATATATACAGTGGGGAGAACAAGTATTTGATACACTGCAGATTTTTCAGGTTTTCCTACTTACAAAGCATGTAGAGGTCTGTATCATAGGTACACTTCAACTGTGAGAGACGGAATCCAAATCCAGAAAATCACATTGTATGATTTTTTTATAATTAATTTGCATTTTATTGCATGACATAAGTATTTGATCACCTACCAACCAGTAAAAATTCTGGCTCTCACAGACCTGTTAGTTTTTCTTTAAGAAGCCCTCCTGTTCTCCACTCATTACCTGTATTAACTGCACCTGTTTGAACTCGTTACCTGTATAAAAGACACCTGTCCACACAGTGAATCAAACAGACTCCAACCTCTCCACAATGGCCAAGACCAGAGAGCTGTGTAAGGACATCAGGGATAAAATTGTAGACCTGCACAAGGCTGGGATGGGCTACAGGACAATAGGCAAACAGCTTGGTGAGAAGGCAACAGCTGTTGGCACAATTATTAGAAAATGGAAGAAGTTCAAGATGACGGTCAATCTCCCTCTGTCTGGGGCTCCATGCAAGATCTCCCCTCGTGGGGCATCAATGATCATGAGGAAGGTGAGGGATCAGCCCAGAACTACACAGCAGGACCTGGTCAATGACCTGAAGAGAGCTGGGACCACAGTCTCAAAGAAAACCATTAGTAACACACTACGCCATCATGGATTAAAATCCTGCAGCGCACGCAAAATCCTGCTCAAGCCAGCGCATGTCCAGTCCCGTCTGAAGTTTGCCAATGACCATCTGGATGATCCAGAAGAGGAATGGGAGAAGGTCACGTGGTCTGATGAGACAAAAAGTGAACGTTTTGGTTTAAACTCCACTCGCCGTGTTTGGAGCAAGAAGAAGGATGAGTCCAACCCCAAGAAAATACCAAGCAAAAGGTGGTTCCACCAAGTATTAACTCTGGCGGGTGTTAACTTATCTTTAGAGTATTTTACTGTTTGAACTTTTATTTATCTTCAGAGTTGTTTTTTTTTTTCACTTGGATATTGTGGGTGACTATATGTAAACAAAGCTTAAAAGTAGTATTTTCATTTCATGCTGTAAGGCAACAAAATATGATCATTTGGAAAGGGAGTCTATACCTAATGTATATATATATATATATATATATATATATATATGAATTTCTATACCTAATGTATATATGTATAATTAATATATAATACATTAGATTTTTACTTAAAGTTAATTATTGACTACAGTATTTTGTATGATGGCTTTTTTGTTGTTTTATATTATAACATTTTCAATCCGAAAACGTAATGATTTAGTTATTTACTTTAAGTAATCCCTTACTTAAAGTAAATAAGCCGGACCGTGTAAGCGGAGCCGGCCAAGAAGAGTGAATGGATGAGTGAGTGAGTGACTGACTGACTGACTGCACCTTGTTAAATAGCGTAGTGGTTAGAGAAGCGGACATGCAAACTATTGGTCCTGAGTTTGTATCTCCTCGCAGGCGAAGCAATGTACGCATTATGAAATTCAACACTACTGTTGTTTGCTCCTTGGGGTTTAAGGCCGGGTGTCTCTGTAAAGCACTTTGTGACAACTGCTGTTGTAAAAAGCGCTTTATAAATAAATTTTGATTGATTGATTGATTGATGAATTATTCCATATTGACGAAACTTCACTGGCTAAAACCTCCACTGACTACATTATAGTTAGCCTGAAATAAGAAGTTTATGGTTAAAACAGTAACTGTTTCTGGTGGATTTTCAAAGTACGCATCCGTGCATGCCTTTTGGGTCAGGATAGACAAACACATTTGCTGGCTACAACATACAGTAGTTACGTTATAGTGAGCCTAAAACTGTATACGGTTATATTGCAACTGTTTCTGGCATGGAAATGTTCATCTTCAATCTCACTAGCAATTGCTCAATTCTTAGCAATGAAAGCTGTGACCTTTGAAGTACAAGTTGCACAGTTTTTGCCATCCAGCTGGTCCTATTGCAAGAGGATAGTATGGACCACAGCAGTGGTTTGTATCCTTTTCCTTGTTAAATTAGATTTGATTCAGGTAATCACCTAATGGAATGGCTGGAATGGAATGGCTGCCATACATGTCGAGATGCTGATTTAAGAAAAGTGGTGGTCTCTTAATTCTTTCCAGAGATGTATATTTATATCCATACATTTTAATGGGCTTTAACTTATTAGAAAATAGTGTTTTTTTCCTTTGGTTGATCAGAGTTGATGCGACAAATAAGCAACTGAAATGCATTTGTCTATTAAATAATAATGTTGCGAAATTAGGCTACATTATGGTGCATTGTAAAACAATTCTAAACTAAATTTAAAACACTGTTTCTTTAAATATATATTTTTTTACTATGGTCTAATAATATTTTACTTAGTGGGTTATGTCATATTTGGCATACAAAGCGAAAGACTAAACCAAGATAGGGGATTAGCTGCTTAGCTTATGTAACATGGTCCATCTCTGAAATTGTACCAGTGTTCTGGAAAAACTGTATATAATCACAAATACACCATTAACACCACTGACCCAAAAAGTCCAATAGGACAGTATTTAGTGTACTGAATGCACATACTGAATCCCAGTAGGCAGAAATGAGCTGCAATTAAAAATGGCACAGTTAAGTAAAGAATGGAGATAAGCAACGGTTAGGCTTGTACTTGATGTGCACTCACCAAGAGTAGAGTTTTTTCACATGCTCTGGATACATGAATGCCCCAGTTAAATAAACGCATTCCTGACAGTTCTGGGCCGTTGTTTATTTTCGGATTCCTAGGCCTAACATTGTTAATCATTTTTGGAAACATCTACGCAATACATACAAGTAATGCTACAGTATGACACCGGCCTGCGTGACAATAACATCAACCATCAATGATGGTGACTACAGCACTATAAAATACACTGTTTTATTAGATCTTAACTTGACCTGTGCTGTCGAAGAATGGTAGCACACATTAGTGCACTGAGCAACCATCAGGGCAACAGGTCAAATGGCCTATTCCCTATTTGCCATAGACTACATGTTCCACTCATACACTATTTGAGTTATGCAAGAGAGAATGTAGATACAGTCCAGTGTCAGATGATCACGCATCGTAGATGCGCCTCAGCAGATTTTCAGCAAGTAGTAGCTTTTGTTACTGTAGCTAATGTTTGTAATGTTTAAGGAAAACTCTTCATCGCAGCACAGACAAATAGGACTGGCTACCCTCTAGGTTTTATCTTTTTCTAGGATTCTTTCCTTGCCGCTGTGTGTCAAAATTCTATTGCATGATCTTTGGTGTTTAAGGCTGTGTATTTGTATAAACACGTTATTACAGTTGCTGATGAAAAATAATGCTTTAGAAATGAAACAAATTCTGTCATGTCCTGACTTGACAGTAAAGTGAGTTTAATAATTGTTTTTTTTAATACATATTATACATATATACATATATATATACATTATATATTCAGTACCATGTATGTGGATTTTAAACAATTTGTAAACTGATTGATATGTAAATGCACTGCATGTTTTGAATATGTTGCTTTTATGCAATTTTAGACCATGCTCATTCCTGTCTGTTTCCTCGTTCAGTGGCCCATGTTCAAGACCCTCACCGCCCTGCAGAGAAGCTGGTCATCCAGTGCTACAAATGTGGAGAATCATGCAAGGGAGAGGTTTTGCGGGTCCAGTCCAAACACTTCCATCTCAAGTGCTTTACCTGCAAGGGTGAGTCAAAGTGTTTGTGTGTGTGTCTCTGTGCGCTTGTATGTATTTGTCCATACAGTATGTGAACCCCAAATATCACCTCCATTCTATTAGTTATTATGAAACATTGCTGAATAATATCTCAAACTGATGATTCTTCATGTCAAGTGGCAGCATAATCAAATACTTTTATGCCGCACACACAGTGTTGGGTACACACTACATTTAATAAATGAAACCTTTGTTTAACCTTAAATAGCATTAAAGCCATCCCTCAACTGATCTGTGACAGACTAATATCATTAGGCATAAGACACTACTGCACTAGCAGTACTAGGGAATCATTTGCTAGACATTTGCATAATAGATACTGTGTCATGCTATTCCCACCCGAAAGTGGGAATGGTGGAATACCCAATAATCTCACTCACCCTTTTTTATATCATTGTATTAATAGAAAATATTAGACACATCATCATTTTCTAACAGCAATAGGACTGCCCCTCAAGCCATGCCTAACTCTAGAACAGTGGTTCCAAAACTGAGGGGTCAGCAGGTAGGAGAGAAGAACAACAACTAAAACATATTGAGGAAGTTATTCTGCCTTTCAAATAAAATTAAAATCACAAGGTGACATTTTGAAATTAGGTAGTAGTTCATCAGTTTTTCTTTCCTCTTGCAAATTATTACATAACTCAAAGCTATTTATAAACTGCAAGACATGACAGTTATAGTACTTTGGATTACACTTTATTTTGAGAGTCCCAATTCCGATGTGTAGATGTTCTATAGATAGTAATACTATCAACAAACCTTCAACAAACTATCTTAACTGCATGTTAAGGTTAAGATTAGGGTTAGGTTTAAAATAAGGTTTAGGGTAAGGAGTATTCTTAGAGATAACAGTTAGGGTTAGGATGTAGGTAAGGGTTAGTGTTATTAGATTGGGTTAAAATATTACAAATAGTCTGTAGACAATCTGAAGAGCATCTGCAGGCAAACATTTGGGACTCTCAAAATAAAATGTTACCGTCATTTGTTATAAAGATATATTCTTTGGGCCAAGAGAATAGATGGAAAAGAGGCAAACACAAGGCTTGCTTTCAGAAGATTATTAGGATATTTTGTAGTTCTTGTGAAGCATGTAAATGCTAAACTTTTTATTATATTAATTTACTTTTATCATATTATTGTGTGATTTAACAGTACTGCCCACAAATCAAAGGTCAATAAACAAGTACTTTCTTTCTCACAAGCTCTCTACTCCAGGCAGTGCTGACCCATTTTCAAATGTCCTATGCAAAAGCTTTTGTCCATATTCTCAATGACTACAATGCAATGTAAAAATTTTCAAGTGACATCCTTATCCCATTCTGAATATTTTCTCTGCCATAGCGACTCATATTTAAATTATGCTGTTTACATGAAAAACTAAAACAATAACAAATAGGCAATAATGGTAGAAGGAAACATAAAAAAATTGATTAGAGACTTAATCCAGAAGGAGATTTATGTATGAGTGGTTTTACAGTGTTTCAAAGGTTTTTTAACATGCTTTAGACAGATTATAATAATGCATTGTTGTCAACAGCTAGTGATGAATCACCAAAATATACAAACCAAATTTACCCATAACTAAACTAAATATAAATTAAAAAACTTTGGGGGATCAACTAAGATCACAGAGAGAAAATAAAGCCACATTTAAAAATGGGTGAACTCTCCCTTTAAAATTTTGTTCAGACATGAAAGGTTATGATGCAACATATATTTATCATTTGTAGGTCTAATGGTAATCAACTTAGTTTACTTCTCAAAAGTTATAATTCAAATTTAAGGGCAATGTGTGCATTTTTGAAGGTAGTGGGTAATCATATAAAATTCTAGTGGTTTATCCAAAAGGCTGTCTTCCAGTTGGGTGTTGGTAATCCTCTTGAGACCCTCTGATGTAAAAAACAGGAAAAGGGAATTCTAAATGTTTTTTAAAATGTATTTATGTGTCTTTATTTTATAGAGAAATTAACTGAAACCATGATCTCATTCACAAAGAGATTGATGATGTATATTGTTTGATCATTAAGAGTGTTTTATTACATTTAATGGAAGTACACGCATTGTCATTTGTAATGACTTTCAACGTGGTAATTATAGTCCATTACCAAATGATGACATAGGAAACAGTATTTACACAACCACATTTATTACACATGAGTTTGGTATGCTTTATAACATAGTTATAGGTGTTT